>NC_091928.1:39447387-39730726 GCF_041260155.1 Ptychodera flava
GGAGAGCATAATGCTTATAGAAACTAATTTGTTTTGTGTATGTTAATATACATTTTATTCGAACATCTGGTAACTAAATTTCTCTAGTGTCTAGTGTTTACGGGAGTCTGTAATAATCCTGCCAGAGATATAAACTCGTGTATGAACTCACATTTTTCAATGTGGAGAAGACGACGAGACATGATTCTCTTCTATAAATACTTGAATAATCCTACTTACTACGCCCAAATGATCACATTGTTCTCTGTTGAATCACATCATTGATAATAATGTCATCGTATGCGTATAATCAGCGACCTAGGCAGGAACTCGTTAGCATTTGACCCTGTTGAGCTTATGTAATGAGTTGATTCAAATGTCGTGGGTCGCATGTCTGCTGTGCAAATATAATCATCGTCAGTCACAGGATACTGGAGTTATCCAGAGTTTTATGAAAGTTTTACCAAAATGTAATAATTCAATACCAAAATCAAAAATGCAACTATGCTTTTCAGGATTTCGGGACGTCCTTTCACCCAACATTGCTTTCCATTCATTATGTCAACCTACAGTGAGTCCATGGGCCATCTAGGCGAATTCTCATTCCTTCTGAGACTGTAAAGGGGTATAATAATGCACAAAATTGTTTTGCCATCAGCATGATGAAGTTGCAGCTTAACCGCCACAGTGCTTGCATTTGTGTCCACATAAAGCCAAAGATTATAGTTAAATTTGACACTCATTTGCCTCTCACCCAACTGCAGCCATGGTGCCAACTTTCTTTTTAAATTATAAATCTTTTTCTGTTGTTCCTTTCAGTGTTTTGATAAATTGCTCAAGAGGCACACAACGGGTGTATGTCAGTCTGTATGTCTTTCTGTCCACCGTCATTTGTCTATGTACGAAATTTCTGGAGCTCATAATTCAAAAATGTCACAGATGTGGCTTGCAGAATTATAAATTATATGATTTTTCATAAATTTAAAAACAATGCCTTGAATGAAAGGGTTAGTTCTATAATAATTTGTATATATTTTGGAAGGCACGATGCGTGTAACATTTGTTGAAATTGGCATAACATTAGCGTATTTTTAAGTTCAATAATTATTTTGGTCATATCTGTCAGCAGTTGTTTTGGAAAAAAGCTTTACTTTGAATGGTTGATTAACATACATCCAAATGATGATAAAATTTAAATATGTAAATAATTGCCCTAATTTTATCATCTTTGTCAAAACATCATATTTTACGGAATTTATGGTGTAAATAGCTTTCAAAGATACTCCTATCAGTGATTCAATGTTGCCATATGTAAATTGTAAAGATATTTGTCAGAACATCGTATGTTTTGATTACATGTTTCCAGTCATGTCTGTTTCTTGTTTTGTGCAAACGAAGGTGAGATTTACACTATAACAGTTTCTTTTTTGGCTACACTGTCAGGATATAACACTTCAGTTCTATCAATATTTTGATTTTTATGCGCCAAGGACTGGTAAAATTCCTGGAAAATATTTTTCAATGATCGCGTATAATTTTGTCATTATCTATGCTATATAACACAGGGATAAACATCATTTTGATTACTTTTCACACTAACACAAAAATAACTTAGTGACAGACATGCATCAATGTCTCATTGGTATGATTTATCATACTATAGCAATCGAATCAGTTGCAACTTTACTCCTTATTTATATCAATTATTTTTGTGCAGAAAAGGATCAGACAAAATTGTGGTACTTGGGATTGATCCAGCACTGGAAATAAAGTCATCCACTGAGACTAGTGTACGTACGTGGTTCAAATCTGAGAAGTGTATCAGACTGAATGGGAGCCAGTGTGATATGCTGCAAGTACTGACAAAAAATACAGACACAGTTGACCATATCCTATCCTCCAGACAGGAAGTCTTGGCATTACTTGGTGTTACACGATATCTCTTGACTGATGAAGCAACTAAGGATCTGACTACTGAGGGTAAAAATCACCTTTATTAAAATTAATCGTAGAAGATAAAGTCTGCATTGTATTACTTAAAAGTTTTGTTAGCAAATCTAAGATTTTACAATGGCACCCATTGATAACTTTGTGACATGTGTTTCAGATTTGTACAAAACATATGACAACTATTTGCATTGACAGCCAACTCTGAGTGGAACTGTCGATATTAAATTAGTGTTCAGTTGCATATGCATCAATGATTTATCTGCAGATATGCCTACTACAAAATTGCCTATTTCATATTATACATCTAGTAGAAAGGTTCTTGGTAGAAGACATAATTTCAATTTTCTCTTGTGGACTCACCGAAAATACCTTTGATTGTCATACAAGCTATACTGTCTGCCATTCTCCTATTGTTCAGAGTCTATACTGATATGAACGCACATTTTAACATGTCAAAGTCAGGGCTCGAAATTAACTTTTTCTCCTGGTAGTCCACTTGGGCTACAATTTTCTGATGTTGGTACCCCAGTGACAATGGCTGGTAGCCCCTGCATATTTTAGCTAAGGGATGTTTTTTTACATTAACCAGACAAGAAAAGCAACTTTTTTTAGATTCTGCCCATGAAGTGATTATTTTAGTCATTTGATGTGAATACTTACACACCTAATACCCAGAGAAAATATGTTTAAGGCCCCTTAAAATGTTTCTGCTCCTTGACATTCAGCAAAAGTGATGTGGCGACGCGGTTTTCTCCCCCCCCCCCCCCCCTTCCTTTTTTATTCCTAACAATGCTGGTTTGGCACTATTGATGCAACAGTTATCACTAGCTGCATAATACTTCCGGTTTCTGTTTAGCATTTTTGGACATGCAAACAGGGATCTCAAGGATAGCTGTACTGGTCAGAAGGCGTGCGAAATTCACGCTAACTCGATGGTCCAAGAGCAGCAGTTTTCATGCCAGTGTACGACCAATGCATAGATATTCTAGTAATACAGTGCAATAAAAGATGTATGAAGGGATGTTACTTTGGGGATCTGGCATTGTCACTATGAAAAATATGCAAATGTCGCGCTTTCAAAGAGTTTATAGACAAATTTCCATCAACTATAGATATGTCCAATTCAAGAAATATAGCATGTTGAGCAAAATATGCCCACATTTCAATTCGAGCTCTGCAGGATAAATTTGCTCATACGATCTACCAAACACTCCACCATCATTAGGAGACCCCAATGAACAGTGCACATCCATGAAATTGCCGAGCACGAGCTTTATCGGTATGAATGAGTTTTGACATGAATGTATACTCATCTCTATGTAAGTATATACTTGCCCAGAATGGCGCTGGGCAATACCCATGTTATATATATATATATATATATATATATATATATATATATATATATATATATATATATATATATATATATATATATATATATATATATATATATATATATATATATAACCTTACTCTCTGTGCGCAAGTTCAGAGGTTGCCATAAAGCCATTATGGTGATAACCGGGAGGGCACATTGTATACATTTTGTATATATATATATATATATATATATATATATATATAATATATATATATATATAGATATATATATATATATATATATATATACAAAACAGCAAAGAATATATATATATATATATATATATATATATATATAATATATATATATATATATATATATATATATATATATATTATATAGTTGGAAATTTATTATACAAAAATCGAACCTGAGAAAAATGAATTCTGGGTCTTTTACATTGACTTTTGTTCTACAGTATGTTACTTGCTACGGATTAATATTGCCCGGTTCAGAGTGCATTGCTTTCTAAAAGTCACACAAGTCACAATTAAGATGTACTTTTGCACACTTTTGAATTCATACTAAATATGTCAATAGTGTCATCAACAACAGTTGGAAGCTTGATATCGAACAACTTTGAATAACAATTTAGGACCAGATAATCTATAAGTTATATGTAGTTTCCTCATAGCTAAAATGTATAGTGAATCAACATTTCAGTGAATTCCAAAATCAAATTTCTTGCACAACCATGGACTTGAAACAACCCTAGTCTAATCATGAACATTAATACTAATAATTAGGTGTACATAAATGCACAGATTTACCTAGTTTTGTATTGGAAAACAATTATTCATAGTTTCCTCATAGACTGCCATGTATAGTGAATCGACATTTCAGTAAAATTCCAAAATCAAATTTCTTGCACAACCATGGACTTGAAACAACTCTAGTCTAATCATGAAAATTAATACTAATAATTAGGTTTACCATATACCCATGCCGACATTGCTACATCCTAGTGACGTTCACCGTAAAATATCAGCCGTGATATTTCACGGTAAACGTCGAGATATGCACGATGAACTTCATCAGTTTTAGAGCTTTCCCGAACTACTTTAGCAGTTTGTTGGTAAACAACGTAAACAACAAAATGGCTGCCGCTCCCCGCCTGCGAAGCGATGTCGCCGACGTAAAAAGTTGAAGGGCTTCGAGGAACACGGTTATTTCTGGTTGCAAAATACGGAAATAGCATGTTGAGTCTTGAAATGTTTTCCATGATATTTTTTTGGTCAAGTTTTAGCAAACATTCTGCCGTTCGCACGGCGACGGCACTGTGCACGCGCACGGTCTTCCCCGAACAGGAAGTGAGCGCGTGGCGTGACAGCGATGTTGCGCGTGCGATGACTGTTGACATGGCAACTCTCAGGGTAACCTAACAAAATGGCGTCCCCTCTCCGCGCAAGCTCCATGCCGCCGTACGACGATCGAAATCAGGATAGATTTAAAGCTGAGCACAGATTTTGATCTGTTACAATTGTAATAGCATATTGCACCTTAAAAAGTTAATCTGTATGACAATTTTTGCATCCCGGTGTCTTTCTTCGTTGGTTTCATTGCGATATGGGCGACTTGCAGTTGTAGCGATGTCGCGCGTGATGTTGATAGCTTTATCGTATACTTTATGAATGAAGCCTGTTCACATAAACATTCTGATATTTATGCGCAAGGCGTAATAAAGTAAAGCCTCAAAATTTAAGATTTTTCGTTCTATTAGTAAAATTATGGGCATGGGTATATGATAAATCGGTTATTACCCAATATCACCTGTTCCTGTGTCGTATCAGCATGAGTGTCATTTGTGCTGCGTCAGACACGAGACGAAGTCGAGTGTCTGACGCAGCACAAATGGCACGAATATTTGGTAATAACCTCTAAGTATATAAATGCACAGATTTACCTAGTTTTGTATTGGAAAAAATTATTCATAGGTTCATCATAGACTGCCATTTATAGTGAATCTGCATTTCAGTGATATGTCAAAATCAAATTTCTTGCACACACATTGACTTGTAACCACTCTAGTCTAATCAAGAACATAAATATCAATAATCAAGCATACATAAATACACAGATTTGCCAAGTTTTGTATTTAAAAAAATATTTATAGTTTCGTCATAGACTACAATGTATAATAGATCAACATTTTATGCGAAATTCCAAAAACAAAGTTCTTGTACACAGATGCACGTGTTACCACCCTCTTCTAATCAAGTACAATTATGTCAATTATTCAGGGTCCATATATGCACAAATAGTGCATATTTTTAATTGTGAAAAAAAAATTTTGACAGTTTTGTCATAGACTCCCGTGTATAGTGGATCAACATTTTAAACGCCAAATTCCCCTACAAAAGGGGGATTATGGTAAGACTATGCAGATGTGAAAAAGCCACGCTACGGCTAAGACGCACTCGATTTGCTCCGAGATTTCCAGAAATTCGACGGGTGAACGGCGTTATTTCCGTCCAATCTCATACATGACACCTGTGAATGTATAGCGACTGCCTTTATGTCGAAAAAAACGTTGAAAAACACTGTTATTTAATACAGAGAACGCATATTTCACAAAGCGTGGGTGCAGAATGTCCAAATGACCTCTGTTCTAAATGTTAATGTATGCTGCCAATCATGATTACTAAAATTCAAATTGCGGACTGGGCGATCTTGATCCCTGCGAGCATAACTAACAAAGCGTAATGACTTATCACTAAAATCACCGTTATGTACCTAAACATACGCATACACAGCCACATACAACGTACACGATAAGACACATGTAATGAACACGCAAGAAACGGCATTTTCTTTTTGGAGTGATTGGTGGTCTTGAAAAAAACGTTTTGTATGTGTTCCTGTAAAAAGTTATGAACATTGAGAGTCTTCACACGTCGTTTTGAAGGCAATCAAAATTTCATTTCTTCCTTCAGGCATCGAAACTGAATCTTTTCACTCACATTTTGAGGAAGTACCTTTGGCATTGTGAAAAGTTTATATCAGTTGATTCAATTCAGTTGAGCTGAGTGGAATTGAAATTTCAGTGTCGATTACATCGTTACCACTGTTACTGGCTACGTCAACATTGCGTTGTAGATCGATCATCCATACTCGAGTACTCATCGACGACGACCACGGCCCTGCACAGCTGTCCTGGGGGACTCATCAGCGTCATTTACTTTCTTTACCAATGTATTTCAAAATACTTGGCTGACAATTGTCACAGATTACTAGTAGTTTCCTTATGTTGAAGTTGCTGGCTTATATATCGTGAACAGCAAGCAGCGTATATAATATTCAAATATGCAGGCTCATCTATGGAACTACGGACAACTTTTCCACTACATCTCAGTCACATGTCATTTGCATATTACGAACGGTCGTCGATGTTGTCCGAGGTTACCTATCCGAGGTAACCAGATATGCAACCTGCACTTACTATACTTCGGGTCATGCTGTTGCATACCAAACTCTAAACTGGGGATTGTAACGTTTTAAATCAGTTTTACTCAAAATTCCTTCACCCTTCTCTGTGATTTGTTCGAAATACCAAAATTACACTGAAAATAAGCTTACGAATGAGTGAAGATTTGTTTTTCAAATTCACAAGTTTTTTATTCCGTTGCAAGCTGCGTGTAACCCGGCCGCACGAGTCTTTTACCAGACGGCTATTTACATACCGGCTATTATCTACATCACTGCCAACCAAAAAGCCATAAAGTTGCAAACAGTAGAAGGTTCTAACTTACGATTGCTTACGATCACAATCTGCTGCCGTCCTTAGAGTCTTACGGTATAATCTATTTGCTAGACTTTCCCCTTATTGTTTATATGTCTAGTTTGCGCGCTTGTACCGAGCACGAGATGTTCAGGGCTAGATTTGAACTCAATACAGTGCAGGAAATTCTCTCCTGAACTAAGTCAAGACCTTCGTTTTCTATCTTCCTTCCGAAGCTCGTAATACTATGTCCATTTCAACTACTGGCTTCAATCACAGCGCCTTCACATTCAAATCACCCGCTGCTGTTGTGAGAAAGTATCCGTTCCATGTTGAAAGCCGGGGTTGAAACCAAAGGGTTGAAAACCGGGTCCCGTTTGAAATCGCAACGGAATATGCACACATCTACTTAGACGCAAAAAGGTTAGCAGAAATTCAGAGATGTATTGAAAGCCATACATCGTTGCTGTTTATTGAATAAATTGTATGATGGAAATTCGTCTCCGAACTCGGCGATACATGAGCGGCCATTCTGTTTCATAACTTCCTATACATGTATTTCTATTGCATACCACAGCGGTCATCGCATCGCTGTCTATCGAACCACAAAACGACTGTGATTTGAATTCAGTAAATTTTGATTGGATTCGAACTCATAACGTACGGCATACAGTCACCTTAGTAGCGAAGAAATCACAGTCAAGGAAGGTCTGTCGACCAGACCACAGCCCCTCGACCACTCCACAAACCCTAGTTATAATGTAGTC
The DNA here is from genome assembly GCF_041260155.1 of Ptychodera flava. Classification (NCBI taxonomy): domain Eukaryota; kingdom Metazoa; phylum Hemichordata; class Enteropneusta; family Ptychoderidae; genus Ptychodera; species Ptychodera flava. Next base: position 39,455,186 of record NC_091928.1, read on the forward strand.
TCGAATTGTGTGAACCCTTAGGCTACACACTTCCGCAATATTCAGGCAGAGGTGATAATCGGTAGTTCATGGTGTAAAAATAGTTTATGTTTCTCTGATAAGCCAACGACTAAGCAAGTGTTCACCATCCCGCCCAGTGTTTGCCAACAACCAACGTCACTACGACGTTGCCTATTGTGCGCCCATGGCGCTGGACTTTCCTCTTTAAGCGAAATTCCAAAATGAAATATCATATTCACATGTGCACTTGTAAACAACCCATGCTAATCAAGTATATTTATATCAGTTATTAAACATCTATAGATGAACAGATATTGCTAGTTTTATATTGGAAAATACGTGTTCATAGTTTCCTTATAGTCAGCTACCTTGTATAGTGAAAAACATTATCGATGGAATCTAAAAAATTACATTTTTTGTACACGCATGCACTTTTTACCTGCCACCTCAAGCAAAGTACGTTTACATGAATTATCACACACATATTATTTGATATTTTTTGGAAAAAGCGTTATATCGGCCACATTTTGCTTTCCTTTTGGGAGAGGGACTTCAAAAGTATAGCAAGTCAGAAGGGGGACTTGAACATCTTGTATCGGGGAAGTGTTTAATTATGGAGGTATGTGAACTGGTGGGGCTTTATATTCCCAACATACTTGCTTCATCCTTCGATAAAAACAATATTGGTCTATATAGAGATGACGGTCTGGGTGTAACAAGAACGCCACTGGCAGAAAAGCAGATAGAATGAAAAAGGACTTATCAAAGACGTTCAATGACCTCGGCCTGAAAGTAATCATCGATGTAATCAGAAGTATCGTGAATTTCCTTGACATAACTCTAAACTTGAGCAACGGCCAATACTATCCATAAAGAAAACCTAACGACAACACAATATATGTCAATAAGAAATCCAACCACCCTCCCTCCATAATTAAACACATCCCCGATACAGTTGGAAAGCGCATCTCCTCCATATCCAGCGATGAGAGTCTGTTCAACAAGGCATGCAGTGATATTTACAGTGAAGCACTTAAGGCCAGTGGGTACGATGACAGCTAAATTACACACGTGTTGACAAGCCAGTAAAGAAAACAAGGAGCAGATAGCGTAGAATTACATGGTTCAACCCTCCCTACAGTAAGAGTGTGAAAACCAACGTCGGAAAGGAATTCTTCCATCTCCTTGAGAAAAAAATTCCTCGACGATTGTAATTACATAAAGTTCTTAACAAAAATACAGTCAAATTAAGCTACAACTGCATGAACAGTATTATAAAATCACACAACAAACGGGTCACCAAGCGCAATGATAGAAACTCACTGACGTATGTAAGTGCCGCATCAAGACCAATTGCCCACTCCAGGGGCTTGCCAGTCGAAATCCATAATCTATAAAGCTACTGTTACAAGCGATGCCAATGAGGCGAAACATTACATCGGTCTAACTGACAACACATTTAAAACACGCTATGCAAATCATGTCCGAACTTTCCGAAGTAAGGCATACGCCAGCAGCACAGAATTGTCAAAATATGTCTGTCACTTGAAATCTCCATTTAAACCATTTGATATATCATGGTCAATCCTATCAAAAGCAAGCAATTACTCAAATGTGTCAAAGAAATGCAACCTTTGCCTTACAGAGAAGCTATTCATAATCAATGCAGATAAATCTAGCCTTTTAAACAAGCGTTCCGAGTTGGTCTCTAAGTGCCGACACGAAAACAAATTTTAATTTACTTGTCATTTTTTAATCCAACCCTCAACACCAAATGGTTTGACCCAACTTGATTCGTTTGGTTTCTTCACCACTGACATTTTAACACGCTATGTTGCTGACTTTGTCTACCTCGTCAAAAGAGCCTATGTCGATGTCAATCAAACATAATAACCATAGACGATAACCTCAGAGAAGTAGACTTCCAGTCATCCCTGCAACAATAACAATGTTTTGTGAAGCAGCATTAACGGGTTTATAATAAGCATAGACGATAACCTTAGATAAGTACAGTACCAATCATCCCTGCAACCAAAAATGTTTTCCGAAGCAACATTGACGGGTTTAAAGTTTATTATATTACCATGCCCTGTCCATTACGTTTTAATTGGTTGAGCTGAACCACATAATTAGCCACAAATGCACAGTAATGGCTTCTTTTCATGCCCGTGAACATGAATAAAATCGTAAACATAGTAACTTTACGCCTAAAAGAGCTATGTGAGAGGTCAGAAATCGATAGTCTGCGCCCCCAATCGGCGCTAGCGCATTTCAATCTGCGCTATCAATCGGCGCTCCCATTCTGCTCTATCAATCTGCGCTCCCATTCTGCGCTCTCGAACTCTCAGGGTACAGATCATGTAGTGAGTAGAATTCAAAGAATATCCAAGGTAAAAGGGACAACACATTACATTATTGTTTTGAAAACTTGTATTTTTGTCCATTACTTTTTCCCGAACGACTTTGCTCAAACTGTCTATAGTTAACTTAGTGGTACACTGCAAATTTTTCTGGTTTGCCGGCCAGCTAAATTCAAGCCAAAAATAAACCGGCTTGTTTGTCAGTAAACGGATTGTTTCGAGTTGTGAATTTTGGCTTATATTTGGCTTTCTGGCATGCAAAGTCTGGTTTCTGTGCATGCCAGTTTGGGTTTTGATACGGCATATATACATGCCAAGTAGAGATCACTTCAGCTTGCCAGTAAGCCAGTTAGCACTGAACAATGGTTTACAGGCAATCCACTCTTATCTGAACTAGGCTTGCTAGCAAGCCATGTTTTAGATACTGTGGCTTGCCCATATACCAGATAATGCTGAACAGTGGCTTATTTGTAAACCAATACCACACTTCTCTGGCTCAACAGTAAGCCAATTCTGGTTCCATCTGGTTTGAAGATAAGCCAATATTACTGCAATGTGGCTTACCAACAAACCAATTTCTGACTAATTATGGTTTACATGCAAGCCACTATAAGGATTCCTCTGGTTTACCAACAAGCCATTACAAGCTGGCTTGCAGACATGCCACTCTAGGGCTTTCGTATGGCTTGCTGACAAACCAGTTCAATATTAGCCATATTGCCGGGGGAGGGTAGGGTGGGGAGGGATAATTATTTCTGACCATCCTTCAAATTCAAATTGGATTTCTTCAAATTTTGCAGACACAGGGGAGGATTATCATACCATGGAATGGCCTATTGGGTCCTCTATGTGATGGAGCTACACAAAACAGGACTGTAAAATATCTGAAACACAAACAACACCTGAAATAGTTAGAAATCCTGCATGCAAGCTACATTAAAAAACAACAACAACAATCATCAAAATTAATTTCAGATAAACATTTATTGCAATTTACAAGAAATGAAACATTAATTGTTGCAACATAATTAAATCTAATACTTACAAGGGTATACTCCCTGAAAATGACATTCTTATGAATGCTACTTGTAAGATCATACTGATAACATAATTTGATGTTATAAAGTTTACCTCATGCATCTGATGCAAAATTGCTAGCTGTTTCACCGGGAAATCCCCTGCGCATTACAGACCACTCATAATTGTCAGCACATTTAGTTCACATCCCAGCTTTGTCAAGCCTGAAGTACTCTACAAATTGACAAGTTCCTTTCAGACATCTGATGTAATTAAACTTTGAAACCCTAGATAACTAAGCAAACCCAGCATAACATTGTCTCTTTCCATGCTGCAGAATATTACACCTTCAAGAAACAACACAAACTGCTTGCTCCTTCATAGACGAGCATACCTAAACAGGGCTGCTGCTTTGCATCTCTTCCTCGGAGTTTTCCAGTATCCTGGAATATAAAGATGTAAACATTTAAAATTTGAGGCACAAGATTAGATCCTGGTAAAACACTCAGTGCCAAGCTACTAGTACAATCAGGGCAAGGCCTATCTACTGGTATGTTTAGGGAATTTGTACAAGTATATTGGAATGTTCATTGGCAGCATTCTAAATTACAGTCATGTTCTTAAACACATATTTGACTGCAGGTACACTATTATCAAGTCTTTCTTGGTGCACCAATAATCTGACATGACTACTCAGGGTAAAGTCTCTTAGCATGAAAAAGATAGCTCTTACAAGTTATTGTCAATGTCATAGGCCTTGCTGCATCACTGCACCGGCAAAAATGTGTAAAACTATGGTTTGAATATCATGATAATGAATTTCAAATCCAGAATATCAAAATGAATATATTACAAGGCAAGATATATTAGAGTCACAGTGCAATGTGCTTTTGAGACTTGCAAAGAAGTTGGAAAGACTTTGAGAAAGCATTTTATCACTCTGGCTATGCAACAGCAATCATTGATGATATACTTCACATGTATATAGTTTGAAATAAGTAAATGAGGCTCCATTAACTGTAACTTTTGGCTACTTCTTCAGTATTTCACTACTGTTTATCATCTACAATTTCTTGGCCTACTTTCCTCAGCATACTAAAATGCCAAGTATTATGTTTGTAAACACAGCCTGTATTTTTATCATTTTTATAATTGACAAATGAATTCTTGTCCACCCCTAAATGAAATTTCAACAATAACAATGCTACATGTACATACTGTACTGAGTAGCTAAACATTGAGGATTTCATCATGTTTCAATGACTTGAATGGGAAACTGCAGTTGATAAGCAGAACAAAATGCTGGCAGAAAGCCCCCAAGTTGTGGCTAATGGAGATCACAACAACAGAACTAAGCCATAATCTACCAAGTAAACATATGATTCATGTGAATGAGGGTGTGGTTGATGGTCATATCAGCCTTTTATCTTGAAATAAATTGACAAATGCATATTTGGCATGGCCATGTCCTTGTACAACATCCTAGCACAGCTTTGACACTCTGTGTACCACCCATGTACCTGACAACACTGTAGCAGGGGTAATTTTATACACATCCCTGATATATGAATGTGTGCTGTAGGTATGTGACATGCCTAGCACTATATGCATGTACCAGAAGTGCTGATCACCTCCCTGTACCAGGACCTGTGTTCAGCATTTGAGGCACAGTGATGAGCACATCCAAATACCAGCTGTGAAATTTTCAGCCCCTTTTTACCCTTGTCACATAAAAGCTTACCTCCCTGTACCAGCCTTATTGTAAACACACAGTGCAATTGTGCCTATGCAGACATTCATGTACAAGTTATGTTGCAATTTGCCTATTACAGAACTGTACACATTGCTTCCACAAGGTTGATTTGGAAGAAAATTTTCAAGCTCATTTTTTCAAACCCATGTTGCATGTACTATTTGCAAAACTATTGTACAGGACTGTTGACACACTAGGTACATGGATGTGAAATGCAGCTGTGCTACTTATTTTTCTGACTATACTATACTGAGGATATTATTTTAATAGCTGGTAGTCTCTGTAGCTTCTCAGAGCTGGTACAGGTATGTGCACATCCCTGAACCAGCCCTCAGAATGTAACAGGGCTGTGAGAGATTTCCAGTGTAGGGTTACACGGACATCGTTCTACTGAATCTGACAGAAATTATAAATCCAGCATGATGAAATTCCATCAGCTGTAGCCTTTGGCAATTTCCAAGTAGTTTTGTTGTGTGTATATACTGCAGTTTCTTGTTCTACTTCTTAAGGCATAATGAATGTCTAACATACATTATCAACCCAGTTCATATGTGTACAGCATGGTTATTGTTAAAAATCTAATTTCAGTCTGGAATAGAATTCATTTGTCAACAATAACAATGGTTGTTAAGCATGTACACAGTACATTGTCAAGCAGAACACTGGTATTCAAGAGACTGTTATATAGCTATCAAAACTGCAGTTTGTACACACAACAATGAAGATTGAAAATTGCTAAAACTTACAGCAAATGTCAGAGCAAACTAGTCAAGGCACATTATGTGCCTTGACTAGTTTGTACTGAATCACAGTTACAATTTTTTCAACAAGAAATACTTACGTCACAACTGTTACCATTTTTCCAACTGCAGTTTTTCCACCAAAGACACTCTTGAGAACCAAAAATGTTTGATGCCTGTTTAAAAATAAGGGAAATGGCTAATTATGTTTTGATACACCAGACTAAGATTCAATATCATAAACCAGGTGCAAGCAAGTGGCTCCCCTCATATGATTGATTATAACAATAAAATGTTTAAACATGTCTGTCTGTTGTGTGACCACGACAAAGATAATATGTCACAGATATGTAATAACAGCTGAAATTTAAACAAAACCCAAAGTATTAGTGTAATATGTGGAAAGATGAGGAACATTCATGCCTGATGTAATTATTATCAATGCACATAACGATACTTGATCACCTTTTATAATCCGCTCTTTGAATTCCATATCTGAGGGCAGAGTCTTCATTCTGCTTACACATTGTACTCAGAGAATCCATTGTTAATTTGTTGAGCTGAAGGCATTTTCTGTATCAAGTATGTTATGTCCTGGACAATCTGTTGAAAAAGAAACAAATAATTAGCTATTACCAGTAAGTGGAAGTCAATAGTCACATTTGTACAGGAAGTTATTTGCTGAAAATGAATCAGTTTAACATTACCCGTCTTGAGTGACAAGATGGCTCACAAAATTTGTGTAAGCAATGTTAAAGGACCCAAGTTCAAATCATGCTGTGGAAACATAAATTTGCCTTGAATAACAGAATCAACCATTACATCTTTTTGGCCAAAGGATTTGTGAGGTATGTGTCTGTATTAAATCATCTAAGTTGCCAGTTTGAGGTTATATTATCAACATAAACAAGAAATATCATCCATGAAACAGTATGTTTGTTATTGAAAGAATGGCATGAGGATACCTGCAAATAAGCTGTGGCAAGTCAGTTTGCCTGAAAATCATACAGAAAGGTAGCGTGAAACAAATGTGCAGTTTTACTCACTTTTTCTGGTAAAATGGGCATCTCTTTACTGTGGCAATAGCTCTTGTTGCAGCTATTTGTTGGTGTCTCCGTCCTATACAATAATGACAAAGGGTTATTAAATGCAATTTTCCTGTGAACTGATGGATGACAAAATTTAAATGATTGCCATCTTTCCGTTCAGGATGGACAATGGCAAGGGGTTATTAAATGCACAGCGGACTACGGACGACGTACACCGGACGACGCATCCATGATCCACCTCTCAGAATAGCCCTGCGTACAGGTCTGTGTGTTCCCAGCGTTATAACTTATCCGTCACAGCCCTGCAACGGTCTATGGACATACATGTAACTGGGGTCTCTGCAGTCCGGATGAGGACTGCAACGAAAACGCTGTCTTTTTGGCCGAAATTCTGCTCTATCGGGGCAAAATCCTTTCCTGCCTACCTTAACCTCCTTACTGACCCACGGAAAGATGCGATTAACTCTCCTAACATCCAAAACCGCTCGTTTTCTGAAACATAACGTACTCGACAAGTTGTTTACCCACGGGGATCGCCATTTTGAATCTCGCTGCAACAACCCCAGTTATGCATAGACCGTTGCAGGGCTAGCTAGTGGTGGAGGCCGTATAACGCCGGGAACACACATACCTGTACTCAGGGCTACTCTTAGAAAAGCTCCTCGTCGCCGACCCGCTGACACAGTGGAGCTAAGAAAACACATTTGATTATTCACCCAGCACGGACGATTTCGGGGAAACACATTCATTCGCGGTCGTGAAAAGCCATACAAACACGATAAACATACGAAAGGGACAAGCACACATCAGTTCAGCCTGATACAGTGAAATTGAAGGCTAATTTGTTACATCCTTGGCAATGATCATTGATAATGTCAATGAGTAGCAAGCAGTGCTATCAATATTTTCGCTGGTGCACCCGTCCATGGGTGGCGGTATGTCGAAGACAATGGCGAATAGTTGTGACAAGGAAATTTTCACTTTTTCCGACAATATTCAAACGCATGTATGTTACTAAAAATGGTTCAAGCTAATCGATATGCTTAGAGGAAAAAACAAGCCCGGTTTAAATCAATAACTTTGCAAATCTTCCACGGAATATGCAAAAACAAACTTACGTTTGATTTGTGGATGTTCATTCCAAGACGTCGGTTGCAACTTGCATCTGATCATGACCCGTGAATAGCTATCGTTGAGGTACATAACCAGTTCTTGCTTGCGAAGTAATTCTTCATCGGTGACGGAAGCCATTACTGTCGACTTGTGCCGGAGTACGGAATCGTAAGCGCTGATACGATCGTCAATAACGCCTCGGCTACGATGCGAAGGCCAGTGGAATTCGGAATTTTTGGCACGCAGTGCAGTATCTGTGCCACACAGGAATTAATACGCAACTGCCTAAAGTGAAGGGATGGGGATTCCACTAGCCAGCGGTCTCTTTAAGAGTACGTTTAATCAACAAGTACTATGATTCTTACATATGTCACGGATATATAATGTCTATAACGAAGTTTAAACATTGGCTTGGTGAATCATTTTGTAAAATTGAACTATTTTAAAGTGTAATGTTACAAAGGGTGAAATGACGGTCAAAGGTTAGGTTGTTTTGGTAATTTGAAACCCGTCTGAATATCAGTTGCGTTTGCTATGGCTTGTGTATACTTTTGGCACATTCAGGGGCATAGAACATCCATTTAAACATGTCCTTAATAATAAAATGCGTCAGACTTGTCCCAGGATCAAGGCTGTGGCCTGGCAAAAATTACGGATATGCCTACAATCCGGGCCTACAGAGAATAGCATTGATCGCGATTTCAGGTTTGCTACACGCGCGCATTCGGCCAAAGTTTGTTGTTGCATGCGTGACTCACGGTTGTGGTAGCATTAGTCTGAGCCATGAATTAGTTTTGGTTTTTACTTTCGTCGTTGTCTTGGAAAATGTTGACAATCCGACGTATAGGCCCTACATTTATTTTTGCATGTTAATGAAAGAAAAATGACGTCATTTGAGATCAACGCTTTTTATTGTCAATTAGGCTAATTCCTTCTTTTTGTTTTGATATTTAGGGCCTATGTGCCCACAGACTTGAAGCAAGTCCATGTCTTTTGTTCAATTGAAAACTTCACAAAATCGTATCGCCCAAAATTAAAGCTAATCAATCTGTTGCACTGAATGCGCATGGTCCTCACTATCGTGCGAAAGGCCTGTCAAGTCGTGACGTGATGTAAAATTCTGGTTTAGAAATTAACCAGTGACTGATGATGACAATGGCTTGAAAACAGGCCGATTAATTTCATAAACTTGAATGGTTTATACTCAAACCATGCCCACAAAGTTGCCACTTGTGGTTGGCTTAAAGATGAGCCAATGAATTTGTCGGTATATAAACAAACCAACGATGCCAGTGGCTCAAATTTATATTGTCACTGGCTTAAAAAGAAGCCATTCGGCTTAAATTTATACCATGACGGGCTTGATAATAAGCCACCAATGTATTGGTATGAATACACGCCATCTATACTCTGTGTGGTGGCGTGACTTCAAACCTTAAAAACCTTCGTTGATTTCGGGCAAACCGAAATATTTCAACTGGTTCACCCGCAAGCCACCTACAAACCAAGTGGTTATATTTCAAGCCAGAAGAATTTGCAGTGTAGATGGTTTGTTGCGTTATAAGCTTATGTGTCCGCACAGTAGGTCAACCTAATGTCCTCAAATAAAAGTGCATGGGTGAATGCAAGTGGTTTCACTGGCTAACTTATTTCTCTCACTAAGATCTGCTTTACCTCATTCAAAAAAGATCGGGCTGAACAGTTTCCGAGTTTGCCGAATCGGCATAACATCTTGCTGAGACACGCGAAGACCGAACTTGACTGTCGTGTCTGTTTTCAAAATATCTTAGCACGGACGTACGCATGAACTGTGTTCAGAAAGATAGAACACTGCGGGACTAAACTGTGGTCACTGAATCGGCGATGTTGGGACTCTAATACCGAGACTACACTTGTCAAATCGCTGGTAATTCTATCCGATCAATATCAGAGATTTCACCCATGAATAGATCTGGCTCAACCCGGCGTTGTCAGTCTAACTCTAACTCTAATACAAGCACTGTACGAAAAGTCACATTTGTCATATGCTTTACCTGGGTGATACGAGATTTGTCAAAACGCAGGTAAGTATATCCAATGTACGTGTTACCGGAGATTTCATGCCAGCCCGACGTCGTCAGTCTGATTTTATTTACAATACTAGACAATACTAAAGACTTGTCCAATCACGGGTAAATATCCGATATATTGGAGATTTCCCTCTCCTCATATCTGACTTAACAATCCTAATTTCCTGAAAATATCCGATATCACATAAAAGTGCAATGTCGCTGTATCCTAGTGTCTACTGTCTATACCATTGATCATGACGTCGTGTCTTGTAAGATATGATTCCAGGTTTCGATGGATTAAAGCATATACTGCTGCATATGCGGCTTTGTTTGACCAGGAAACATGACGAGATACGACAGTTCTAAATTACCATGAGGGATACCTCTTCTGTTTTTAGCTCCATGGTATTACGAAGCATCGTCTTTCCACAGTTTGTGGAGGGACAGTGTCAAAAGTTATGACAGAGGGACCGTGATACAAAGTGTAAAAATTCTTAGAAAATCATGTCGATGCGATGTGCAATGATGACCAGATGCTTTTACAGACCCAGCAAGCTAAAGAACTAAATTCGGGACTATCTCTATCAGTTTTAGGTTACTGATCTTCAGAGCAACAAGCGTTCGTAGCCAAATAAAGAACGTCAAAAAATTTTGGGATAGACGTTAGTCGACGTAGTCTTCTCGTGAACGTCCTTGAACCAGAACCGCGACCTTTACTTTTGATGCGTTCCGTTGTGAAAGGATTCATATATGTATCGAAATATACATATTCACGTGACTGAACTAGTTTCGTGGTCGGTACAATTTAGCTATTCGAGGTTTTGGGGTCAAAGATAAGCATTATGTAAATGATTCCATTTTGTGGAGATGGTGAAACATCGCCTGCTGTACGTTCTGTTCTGAATAGAACCGCCGGTTTCCATGGTAACCGGGACCATGCGACGTCTGGGCTGTTGCCTGATTTTCCCATCGGGTTTCTAATACATGTAGTAACCGACTCTCTTGCTCCATTGCTAGTATTGTTGAAAAGGGGGATCAGATGTACGAATGTACGAATCTCTCTTTTATAAAATCCTTGACAAAGACTACCAGCTGTTTTCTTGTATGTACGTTTCACTTCGCAAACGGGCTCAATTTGAAAATTAAAAGCTAAACACCAAGGGTGTAAAACATTTTACTGGGCACTCTATTAGCGGTAGCGAAGACAAATTACACGGCGTCCTTGTATGATTGACTCGTTACGTCGTGCGCACTGTTGACAGTACAGTGGTCATGACTTTCTCTACCGCGAGTACCACATATTGTCCATTTATATGTAATATTTCAGGCAGGAACCTGTCTGAAGGGGCTTCGCTAAACTTCAGCGATATTTTTCCAATCATAACTTAGTCAAAGGAGGTCTTTTTAAACCTCCATGTTTCGATCAAGTTTGCCTTCAAGTTGCTCTCTATTTTCGAATTGAACGTTCCCTGTCGCGCAACCGTTTTCCTTGCTATAAGTTGTAGCTAATATTGGTAAAAAGACGTCGAGTGCAACCGCCCAAAACGCAGAGTCATGTTTTGGCTAGAGTTGGATATTTCGTCTTCACATCTGTGGAAAAGTTTGCAGTAATCTCGAATGAATCTATTTAGTTTTCACCACTCAAATTAAATATTTTATTGGTTTAGCTACTGTAATAGTGATAGTTGGGTTGAAAATGAGCTGATAGAGATGCTCAGCTTGTGAAGTTATTGAGAAATTACAGGGACATGCTCATGAGGGATTGTGACTAGAGAAAGATTTACGGACTGACCATTGTTTACAAGAGCGGAACTTCAATCGCAATTTTTGTGCTTGTTAGTTCAATCGTTCCATATTAACATGGTTTAAACAATCGAAAGAGGAGTACATACATTTATGAGAGAGCGTGTGTCTATGGAATTATAGTACGTAATTTATTATCTTTGCAGACGTGACACCACCTTGCCTTGATTATATCGGGACAGGTTGATGCGGTGACAAGGGAGTACATTGTCGTTTCTGACCTCCTCGCATGATATAAACATAAAGCTAGAACGGATGTCATAATTTGTTGATCAATGCCATCTACGATCATACATGAAAACAAGGGAGCAGCATTGAAAGTGCCACAAAAGTTATGCAGTTTTAGTCGTGGATCGTCCTTGTGGACAATTGAAAAAATTATTTACAGTTCAAACCAACCACTGAAGTTGAAATGACTGGTAGAAATCAGAGCGTTCCAAGTTCACAGGCATTCACTTCTTGCATGATAGGACTACATGTAAATCGCCTTCCTGTTATCAAGTGCAAATCTTGAAAATCGAAAACATCTCGAGAAAATGTATCATTGTTTTTACTTGTCTTCTGCGATGTCTTACGGCATCAACTTACCTAATCTTCACCGTCATAGTATCAGTTTCTTCGACATCACATCTCTCAGATCAGTGATGTCATCTTAATTTGAGAAATTCATTGAATCCTCAATCGGAGTCAAACTCACAACGTCAGCACTCGGTCAGAGAAACAATATTTATAGTGACAGGCCATTGATTGTATTGCGTTATGTGAAACACAAAGACATGATTTACATTTCCCTTTACGATTTTCGCGAATTTGTGCACAATTACTGTGAATTACTTTGGCAAGTTTACTCCCAACCTACCTTCCTGATCAGTACATAGACAGATAGCCATTGTATAACGTCATCGACAGGTCACCGGCCGCACACGCGTGTATTCAGCTAGCTTGACGTCAATGGACGTAGACTTGTCAATCATCATCACGGACATTGCGAACTAGCGAACTGTCGGGCTCAAACGTTTCTCTGAACATGTACAGAAATGCTCAATATCGACAGAGAACTCTTAAAAAAAGGTTTAAATAGTGACGGTAACCCAAACCAAAAGTTTGTATCCACTTGCGCTTCCGTAGGCCATCCTACAAACTTCTTCAATCAATGTCGCAAGGTTGCTGCAGTGGCTGGTAGCAAGCCCTGCCACTCTCTTTTACTACATGTACTTGATCATTTCTCAACGTTTTTATATGAGAAAGAAAATTCATCGAATGTCTTCTTCATAGCCCTAGGATCCATGAGACTATAACTGTATGTCGCGCTTGATTCGGAATTGCATTCGATCGTACATTACTCAATAACCAGTCTTCCTGACACTCGGTATGGTGTACAAGTGTCGGTATGGTGTACAAAAATACAAATCTATTTCAACACTAAATCATGCCATGTCTTGTTATCAAGCGGGCAGCTATATCGCGGCAGTGTCACAAATGCCACCGTAATGACTAAAATCAAAACATTCATGGATCGAGAGCGCAGAATGGGAGCGCAGATTGATAGCGCAGAATGGGAGCGCAGATCAATAGCGCAGATTGAAATGCGCTAGCGCAGATTGGGGTGCAGACTGTCGATTTCTGATCCCCGAGCGAACGAAAATTGTGATTTGAACAAAGATCATAATCAACCACAAAATAAAATGGAGCATTTGTGGACCAAATCTCTGGATTTGCAAAATTTTTGCAGCGCGCACTACTCACTGACAGGTTCTGGGCCCGCTTGTCGTTCGCACGGGAAATTTTCGTAAATTTTGACGGTTTTTCGGGGTTTTATTTATTTATTTATTTATTTATACACTTTTATTGAGCGGCCGAATTACTTTACAGTAATTTTCATCGGGGCTCTTTCGGGGAAAAAAAAACTACATATCACAGACATGCGTACAAGAGACGGAACTACAGGGAAACATTCCTTCTTATGTAGTCTTTCAAGTTACGTTTGAAAGTATAAACAGTAGTATTCTGTCTAATATCTGTAGGTAAAGCATTCCATACTTTAGATCCTCGGAAATGAAACCTACGTTGACCAGATTTCGAAATACATCGTTGATAATATAATTGAAATAACAGACTCCGCGCTGACCATTAATATTTATTTGTGGGCGCGGGCTAGAGGAAAGCCAAATTAAACGGGCTCGGCAAGCCTCACCTGTTTATTTATGGCTTTCCTCTCGCCCTTGCCGTAAATAAACGTTAATGGTCAGCGCGTCATCCGTGCATGCGTGTACAAAAATGTAATTTTTTGATTTCATCGATAATGTTGATTCACTATACATGGTAGTCGACTATAAGAAAATTATGAACATGTATTTTCCAATATAAAACTAGCAATATCTGTTCATCTATACATGTTTAATAACTGATATAAATATACTTGATTAGCATGGGTTGTTTACAAGTGCACATGCAAATAAGATATTTCATTTTGGAATTTCGCTTAAAATTTTAATCCACTATACATAGGAGTCTATGACAAAACTGTAATTTTTTTACAATTAAAAATATGCACTATTTGTGCATATATGGACCCTGAATAATTGACATAATTGTACTTAATTAGACGAGGGGGTAACACGTGCATCTGTGTACAAGAACTTTGTTTTTGGAATTTCGCATAAAATGTTGATCTATTATACATTGTAGTCTATGACGAAACTGTAAATAACTTTTTGAAATACAAAACTTGGCAAATCTGTGTATTTATTTATGCTTGATTATTGATATTTATATTCTTAATTAGACTAGAGGGGTTACAAGTCAATGTGAGTGCAAGAAATGTCATTTTGGAATTTCACAGAAATGTTGATTCATTGGACATGGCAGTTTATGATGGTTATGATGGTTGTGCCAGAAATTTGATTTTGGCATATCACGGAAATGCCGATTCACTATACATAGCAGTCTATGATGAACCTATGAATAATTTTCCCAATACAAACTAGGTATTCTGTACATTTATGTACACCTAATTATTAGTATTAATGTTCATGATTAGACTAGAGTGGTTTCAAGTCCATGGTTGTGCAAGAAATTTGATTTGGAATTTCACTGAAATGTTGATTCACTATCATTGTACGCTATGTGGAATCTACAAATAACTCATAGGTTATCTTGCCCTAAATTGATATTCAAAAGTTGTTCGACCTGAAGCTTCCAGTTGTTATTAATGACATTATACACTATTCTGAATAGTTTGTATTCTGTCAATGTCCTCAAAAAATGAAAAAGGTACCGGTACATACGGCTTCATGAACGTTTGACACCGACCCATACCAATTGTGTTTTAAATGGAGAATGATATCAAATAAGTGATCGCCCAATTGTTATTGAAATAGTCATTATAGGGGACAGTTATGCACAATAAAGGGTTGGATAAGTAGAAATCATGACAATTAAATCAATGTGGCTGCTTGGATCATCAATACATTGTTTATTTTACCCTTAAACTTGCAACCGAAGGGCATGCCGAAAATTGAAATGGCAGAAAATGAAAGTGCCAGGAGGTATTTTTTCTTTTTTCAGTATTCTTATTCTTCAATACGTGCACATGCAATGTCAGCTTTGATGCATGAAAAAAGGTGACCCTCCCCCATAGGCTTGCTCAAAATTTTATGACCCTTCAAAAATGCTTGCGCAAAAAAGGTGACCCACCCCCAAATACACCGCCCCCCCTGTAATTTCTGTCCACTCCGTAAGAAACGAGTAAAATCGAGATCGAAAGAAAGTTATATGGCAAATGTTAAAAGTTTTTTGTTGCGCTTTGTTTAATGTGATTGTTTATGATTTTAGTTTAATTCATAATTACGACGAACGATGATACACTTTTCGTCTCATTTCAAACAGCGTCCAAGGCGCTGAGAATATATGCGAACGTACGATCTTTCATACGCATCGTACTCTTCCAGTCATCACCAGTTTCGAGCAATATAATTTCCAGGGTGCAGTATGGTTACATAAATGACCAACAAGAACGATGTGATAGTTCAATGGTGGTTTTATTTATATTTTATGATCACAGTCAGGAACTGACAGGATTTTTTGATAGCAGTAAAATGACAACTGCATCATTGCACAGTGTGTTCGGTCGTACAGTATAAACATTGTCAACGTATAAGCGCTGCTATGAACAGCAAGACAATAAGTAAATTCGATGCATTTTTTACATTATTACTTTACCTTCAAACAAAATAATGCATCTAAAGATACTATATCATCCTCTTTTCCCTTGTCCTCGATGATAACGGCTATATCCATTCAAGTATTGCGCGGAAAACCCGACATCGAGAGACTACATGAGAGAAACGTGCGTCTGAATGTGAATGGAATCAGCTGGAGCCATAGTACTCTTCATCCGCCATGCTGACATAATAAAGGTTCAAATTACATCGCATGGGAAAGTAAATTTTATTCGAATACAAAAGTTGGTCTGTGTATGTGATAAATATATAATTTCCCAGTGTTTCTCACTCATCTGACGTAATCGAAGACACGTGTTTCTCCCAACGTAGCTGTATCCCTCCTCGCCTACTGGCTCGGGATACTGCCGCTATGTTTGGGCAACCCTCATCTTCGATGACGTCACAATCGTTCGAAATATATATATATATTATATATATATATATATATATATATATATATATATATATTATATATATATATATATATATATATATATATATATATATATATATATATATATAAATGTGTGTGTGTGTGTGTTTGTGTGTGGTGTTTGTGTGTCACATTTTCCATCTTTTGTATCCCTTAAATAGGCGTGATGTGTGTCAGGAGTATTGTCAAAAGTAACTGATACAAATCTTGGGTACAAACTTAGCGTTAGCTGCTCCTGGCAGATGCTGTTTGCCTTCATTTCGACTTAAACTTTTGTGCCGGTTTGCATCATTTCCCTGCACTGTTTTTGCCATGTCATGAAGAATAGCATAATAATAGAAAGAATGGCAAATCTTGGCATTTCAGGGCGCCCTTGCGCACAATGAAAAAAATCATCCAGCGTCTTCAATACATTTTAAACTTTCTAAAAACTACGTTAGATGAACACAGCAATCTAGCATGTCCTAGAGCAGTCTGGCAACAGATGGTCAACATATCTTGATCAAAACCACGAACTCTAAGATTACAAAACTCGATCAATGAGAAGAAACAACAACATAAAACATACATAAGTGAAGGCAAGACTTCACAAACAAACAGACACGAAGGACGTGATGACAGCGTCTTCAACAAAAGCAAAAACAAATTTAGACAAAATCATTCTAACAATACTGTTAGAAATATAAGCAGCCGAACACAAACCAAAAACTTTACAAACTCAAGCAACAGATTAAGGAACAGCTCAGGGTTACGAAACGAAAGTGCCAAAGGATCACTTTGTCTCAGACATAACCGATCAGGCTTCGTCTCACCGTGGCACACTCCTTACACAATTGCCAAAACACTACATAAAACAAACAATCAAACAAACATCGATCGATCAATATAAAAAATGGCACAGAAAACAATACCAGACAAACATTCAACACAAACAAAACACTATAAACTAACACAATTAAGTTGTTGATGTGTGTAGCCACTTTCAGATCTGTGTCATTTGGGCTTTTTTATCGATTACAATTTTCTGTGCAAGTAGTAAAAAAACATAAAATCACGAGAAAATGCTTTTACGAGGGTTGTGGATTAGGCTCCCCTCACCTGAAGGGGCGGTATGGGCCTGATGGGCACTGCAAAGGCCTACCCCAATGTCAATCCCGGCGTACTGAAGTTCGCCAACAATGTTAACCGTGGTTGCGTACAGCCTCCGTGTGTTCCCAGCGTTACAGTGGCGAGCCGGCATGTGAGCATTTTTTCTGTTTGTCTGTGATTTAATAGGTGGTAAAGGGAAAGCAACTCCACACATCGTTCATATTTAGGTTGTTTGCGTTTTGTGCGTGATATTGTGTATAATATAAAAGTATATCATGTTTGGCTGTTTTATGTAAAATGTTGCTTAGTCATGGCGAGACGTACCCGTAATTTACGTGTCTTGTGTTAATCCGCACTGGAGTGGAGAGACTACTGTGACACTGCAATCCTTTGGTGCTACGTTTTGAAAACAGAGTTTTCTTCATCAGTCACTTAAAATTTATTTTTGATTGTTGAGACGTGTTGAATGGTTGATTGTTTTTATTTGGTAATATGTTGATCCATTTACGTTTGTTTTCAAGTAGGGAAGCTATAATGTCTACTGTTTGATCTTTTTGTGTTTGTATAGGTTCATGTGAACCTGAGTTTGGGCTGGCGCTTATAAGTGTGTCGCTTATATTTCTGTTCCTTCTGTATGCGATTATTGGTTGGTTTTGGAACAGGTTTTTAGTGTTTTGTTTTTTTTAAGTTCACTCCAGTTTCCTGTCAGGGCTTGCTTGATTTTTGTCGTTTCGATGTACGGGCTACATGTTGCTATAAAGACTACTGTATTGTCGGTGGTGTTATTTGTTTCTTTTTGTTTAAGTTGTCTTTTTTGCTTTCATGATCTGTTTCTCTGATGATTCGTTCGATTTCATTTTTTTGTATTATTGGTCTTGTAATTTTTCACTAAATTGTATGATTTTCTGTGTAAAATCGGCGTTCTTGTTGCATATAATGTATCGTTATGTTCGCCTTTGAGCAGGCCTTTGAATATTGCTGCCGGTTGGCATGAGTTTCTTTGTAAGAACTGAAAAGTATCTGTTGGCTGTGTGTGTTGCTTGATGTCGAGAATTTTCTCTTTGTTGTATCGACGACCTTTGTAGATAGTTAGGTCTAAATATGTGATTTCTTGTGAGGAGCTTTCAAACGAAAATTTGAAAGTAGGATGCATTTTTTGATGTTTGGTATGAATTCATTGAGTTCGTGTTGTGTTCCGATGAAATCAGAAAAACATCGTCCTGAACTTCAGCCAGGTCGGTATTTGCAGTTTGTGTTTCTGTATTACTCTAATTTCTGTCTCCTGAAATGTAATATCTGCTATTTCTGGAGAAGACGGGACCTCATCGAGCATCCCCATATTTGCCGGTAGAATTCATCATTGAATTCAAATGTGTTGTTTTTTAAGATTATTTCTAGCAGAGCTATCATGTATTTCGTTGGTGGTTGCTTGATTATGTAATTGTTTGATGATCTTTCCTGATTTAATGCTCTGCCGACTGATTCAATTGCCTCATCATGAGGTGTATTCGTGTACATGGAAATTACATCCAGTGTTACTAGTGTCGCTTTGGCCGGAACTTTGATTGTCTCAATTTTCCGTATAAAGTCTGTTGTGTCTTTGATGTATGTTGGTTGTTTCTTGACGATTTGTTTGAGAAAATGGTCAATGAATTCTGATATGTGAAATGTTGGACTGGAGCATCCACTTATGATTGGCCGTCCTACGAACATAGCTCCTGGTGGCGGTATTTTCTGTATTTTCGCTAGAAGGTACCAAAGTGATGTTCTCATTTTTCTATTGACGGGATTCAATATTAATATGTGTGATGGTCAATGTGTTTTCATTATACATATCTGTTGTGAGATTGTGTATGTCTTCTATTGTATTTTTTGTGTCACATGTTGCCAATTTTGTGTAGTATCGTTGATCGCTAAGTTGACGTTGGCATTCTCTTATGTAATCAGTGTTTAAAACTGCTGTCCTCCTTCCTTTATCAAACGGTTTGATGGTTATCTTCTTGTTTTCGATAGTTTTTCAGCGCTATTTGTTCTGCACGTGTCATGTTGTTTTTTATGTTTCGAATAGGTGTGTTAACAATAGCCAATCTTGTCGCTTCCAAATAATTTTCTAATTTTGAGTTCTCGGTTGTATTCGTGATCCATTTTGAGTTCATTTTGAATGGGTGTTGTACGGTCTGTGTCTCATGATATATCGGAGTCTCATTTTCCGAATGTATTTTTTTAATGTCATTTAACAGGTGGATTTTGTTAGGACGGTTTGGTGTTGGAATAAATTTTAAGCCTTTGCTAAGTACGCTGATTTCAATGTTAGTGAGTTTGTATGTCGATAGGTTTTAATAAATCTAACATTGTCGTTTGTTACAGTGCTCAATTTTGTTCTATTGAGACGTTTTGTTATTTTTTGTCATTCTATGATTCTTGTTTCTGTATTTGTTTTAGCTTTGTTCTGTTTCTTGTAATTTCTATTGTGTTTGGATTTGTGTCGTATGTGTTCTGGGTTTTTCATTATTTGTAACGTTGTTCTCTTTTCATATGTGTTATCCTTGAAAAAGGCCGTTTGTGATTTAGTTGTGTTAGGCAAGAGCCGTCACTTGTTGGTGTTCGTGAGACAGCTTGCTGTTTATATTGTATTTCGCCTTCTTCCTAGCCGATTTGATAGTCGAACTAAGACGTTGAAGTGCTTTCTCTCTCAGTCTTGGTGCGCGAATGACCGCAGCTTCCAGACGAAGACTTCTGATGAAGGCTTTTGTTCTGAGTTTTTGTTTATCCAGATGCACTGGAAGGTAGTTGTGGAGAAGAATGACGAATTGCTTACCACTGTGTCGTTCTAATTGTCGCCACTTTTGGATAAAATCGTTGTTTGGCTTGGTTCCCGCGATAAACGCTTTCAGACGGACTTGGAGGCTGCGAGGTATTGTGGATGTTCTGAGGAAGCGTTTGAGTGTGGCCTGCTGTTTGCATATCTTTTCCTCCGTCTCATATAGTGCCGTCAGTTCGTGTTTCGTCTTGTTAATTCTTTCTATGATATTGTGGTCTTCCTTTCTTTTAGACTTTGCGTGTTTTTTTTACCTTGAATGTCAGATCTGGAGTCCTGCTGCGTTGTAGCTGGCTTGGGGGTATGTGCAGATCTAAGTCGGAGAGAGCGAAGCTGTTGTCTGTCTCTGTGCCAGATAGTTGTTCTTTGTCTTGATGACTCGGATCTGGTTTACCACTGCGTATAGGTTGAGCTGATGGAAGGCTCTGATCGTTCTCAGAGAGACTAATGAAGCTCACGTCTTGTGTTGAGAGATTTGGGTTGCTATCGGTGTCACTCATTGTTAGGTAACATCTAAGTTAGAGTCTAATATTAGAACGATGGGGAAGATGCTGATGCCCAACATGTTGTTTTATCGGATAATATGGGATAAAAATCGATAATATCGTCTAACATCAAAGTTACAGTCTAATATTTAGACGATTGGGGAAGTGGCAGATGCCCGACATGCTGTTTTATTGGATAATATCCGATGAAATCGATAATATCGTCTAACATCTAAGTTAGAATCTAATATTAGAAGGATGGGGAAGAGGCAGATGCCCGACATGCAGTTTTATCGGATAATATAGACAAGTTTTGCATTAATGTAAGTATTAAAATGTTTTTGTTCAGCATAAAACAAGGTCTTCTATGTTTTGTTGCTGAATTTGTTTAATATGTGGATGTGAGGGAAATAGTGTAAGCTTGATCTCAGTAGTTGCTTGACTACGTTCACTTCTATGTCTTCAATTTTAAAAATTGCAATAACCCTTAAAGCAGAGTGTCGGGAATCGTCCATTTACATATCCTTCTAATATTAAACTCTAACTTGAAGTTAGACGATATTATCGATTTTATCCGATAATGTCCAATAAAACAGCATGTCAGGCATCAGCCATACCTCACTCGTCTAATGTTAGACACTAACATTTAAGTTAGAGTCTAATATTAGACGAGTGGGGGAGTGGTGGTTGCCCGACATTCAGTTTTATAGGATAATATCGGATAAAATCGATAATATCGTCTAACATCTAAGTTTGAGTCAGATATTAGACGACTGGGATGTGCCAGTTGCCCGACATGAAGTTTTATCGGATATTATCGGATAAAATCGATAATATCGTCTAACTTTTAGTCAGAGTCTAATTAGAAGTGGATGGCTGAAAAATTCTAAAAAAACACTGTTTTATCAGATAATATCGATAATATTGTCCATGTTAGACCACTTTGGTCTCATGTTCCTGGAACTCTCTCTAACTTAGGCATTTAAGATGATATTATCCTATAATAAAGAAAAAGCCTTTGCCGCACCTTCATGCTGGAATGGGTTATCTAGTTGCTTCCTGGCCTTGTCAACAAGTTCCTTTCGTACGTCTACATTCAGTCTTTTCACCCTGATCTCAGCACTGTCTTCATTTTTACGCTTTCTGTCTACTTCCCATTTTCCGATATTAAATCTTTACTTCTCTCTCAAAACTCTGACCTATCTATTATATCTTGTCCTGGACTTTCATTAACCAAAAGGTTGGTACCTTGCCAAGTTTTCAGTAGTTTATGTTCTTGTTTCTCGTTTCGAGCTTAAATATCATTTTCAACTGCCAACTGTCAAATTACTTTTTTCTCTTCTTATGAGGCATTCTTAAAAGTATTTCTATAGATGCATGATTATACAGCAGCCTGAAGCAAAAACAATGACAGACACGTACTTGTTTCTTAAAAACTTGTATTAGCTTAATATATTACACACTATGCAATGTGTTTGGCTCAAATCTCTGATATTTTATCAGAAGTCAAATGTTTTCTATAAGAGATATGATTGATTCCCAAAAATGAATTGCTTTCTAGCATTTATTATTGACATATTTAGTATGAATTCAAAAGTGTGCAAAAGTACATCTTAAATTGTGACTTGTGTGACTTTTAGAAAGCAATGTACTCTGAACCGGGCAACATATACCCATAGCAAGTAACATACTGTAGAACAAAAATCAATGTAAAAGACCAAGTGTTCATTTTTGTCTCAGGTTCGATATTTGTATCATAAATTTCCAACCATATATATATATATATATATATATATATATATATATATATATATATATATATATATATATATATATATATAATGGGTACTGCCCAGCGCCATTCTGGGCAAGTATATACTTACATAGAGATGAGTATACATTCATGTCAAACTCATTCATACCGATAAGCTCGTGCTCGGCAATTTCATGGATGCACACTGTTCACTGGACATATGTTTCCTAATGATGGTGGAGAGTTTGTTAGATCGTATGAGCAAATTTATCCTGCAGAGCTCGAGTTGAAATGTGGGCATATTATGCTCATCATGCTACATTTCTTGAATTGGACATATCCATAGTGGATAGAACATTTGTCTATAAACTCTTTGACAAGCGCGACAATTGCAAGTTTTTCATAGTGAGAATGCCAGATCCCGAAAGTAACATCCCTTCATACATCTTTTATGGCACTTTATTATCAGAATATCTCCGCATTACTCGTGCAATACTTCTAAAAGAAGACTTTCTTCTGAAAGTTGCCAGCCTGTACAACAGGATGCTGTCTCAATGGGGAGAATAACATAAAATCATCAGACAGTTTCATAAGCTATGTCAAGATATCCTCTGCTTTTTGAAAAAATTCAATACAACACCTAAAGACATCATACATAGCATCAGACTCCGAATAACGTGAGGTGTCGTGGTACCTGATCATTGCTGCTTGGGAAGCCAAGGCAGTTGACTGTATTATGTACTGTACTTGTTTATTTCGGACTACATTCGTCCATATAAATTACACAAAGGCAAGACAGATACTGTGATACAAAATACAACTGGTGTTGATAAACTATCCATATATAAATTCATTCACTAACACCGAAAGATCGACTTTCTCCGCAGTTTAAGCAAGTCAAGTCACAGAAAATAAAGCAGTCACAGAAAATAAAGAAAATTTCCTAAAGAGCATATTTGCAGATATATATAATGCTCTCTTTTGACGCTCAATATCTTCATTCACTAAACTGATCCGTCAACAAATACCAAGATGCATTTTCTATGCTACAAATGTAATTTTCATACGAATAAGATAAACAGATGCAGTGTATACAATCTGAGTGCGTTTTGAAATGACACACATGCATTGTGTTTTCTTCGTATTAAAAGTAATGTCATGCAGGTCGCCATGGTGGCTACATATGTCAACCAGTTTTTGAGTTCCCTTGAAAGAAGGGCTGATCAAACACATATCATCAGCCTACATTAAGTGATTTGCGAAAACACCACCTATGTTGCATCCCACTTTGGAATTAACTAGTCTGGTACTCAGATGATCAACATAGACATTGAAAAGCTACGGAGATAAAACTCCGCCCTGCTTAACAACATTGACTACTGTAAAATTGTCAGATAGGCAATGGCCAAATGAATAAAAATATTCTGAGTTCTGTACCAGATAAGGAGAAACCTTACGAAAAGAATTGGTACATTTCTAGAGATCAGCTTTTTAAACAGTGTCCGTAATTAACTCGATCGAATGCTTTAGAAGCATCCATAAACGTAATAATAACATTGCCACCACGTTTCCTATATATATATATATATATATATATATATATATATATATATATATATATATATATATATATATATATATATATATATATATATCCTTCAGGCCATCTATGGTCACGATATGTGTCGGTCTCATTTGACTGGGGGTTTCTTGTCATAAAAAATTGTATAAAATGGCCGATTTTTTCCCTCTACGCTAATCTGGTAGAAGGAATATTCTTAGGCAGATGGGACTATTAGTGTTAAATTGTAAATATCCTGTAACATAGTAATATAAAACTACATTAGCCCAGTTGGAACCAGTTGAAACCGGTTGAAACCGGCTCGGCTACCCAGCCTTCTGAAGGTTATGTTATCTACGAGTATCAAAGAGTAGGACAAACCAGTTGAAACCAGCTCAAACCAGTTTGATATCTGAGAGTAAAGTCTGGTGCCGAAACCCTGATTTTTGGTCGAACCCAAAAATTCGGCTCCACAACGGTTCTTGGTGGTATCTGTATCTTCAAAGCCTACTGAATCAGGATCTGCATGATGTCACCCTCGTACCCTTGGGAATTTTAATGTATTCAAGATGGCCGCCAAGATGGCCGCCAATTAAAACATGTAAATGGTAATATCTCAGCTCTATGTCTCGCCATAGCTTTCCCTAAACAAACAACACACGACTGAAATTTTATCAAACACAAATAATACAACCTTATAATGCAAACAAGGGGATAAAACAGAAAAATAACATTACCGGACATAAATACTCCCCTTATGTACGTCACTATTGACAAAGATCCATAATGGAGCCCACACTACTGCAGTACCACCATAAACAGTCAGATGTGCAACCTCTTTCCCCCTTATACACAATAGATGCTGACCAAATACTTAAAATACTCCAGTCACCTACAAATATCACTATAAGTGGCAAGAGAGTATTATATTATACTCTTCATGACTTTAATTAGACTTCTGATATAGAGAATTTGTGTTTAATATTGTCTGTTAAAACTGATAAAGAAGTTGCCCCTTTAAGTATTCAAATGTGTAGTGTCCGTGACGCTACTGAAATACAGATCACAATAATATGTTGGAAACCAAATGCCAAAGACTTCAACAATTGCAGTAAAAAATAACTTTAATGTACTACAGGGCAAATCTGCAAACTAGAGGAATCATAAGCTCATGGGGAGAAAAAAATGAAAAATTCTTTTTTTTTCGTAACAAATCATTTTGCAGGAAATCATGCAAAGCTGGGTAAAATCCTAATACATTCACCTTATTTTCTACAACAGATGTATATATTTTCTGGTTAAACTTTTAAAACGAATATTTGTACAAATTTTGTATAGTCTACTATGTTATTTCTCCATCAACTCATAATATTTTGTAGTGTCCGTGACGGTGTGTCAACACAATAAAGATCTGGTTGCCATGGAAATACTGAGAAAGTTTGGTTCACAATTTTTCAAGCAAATATGTACCAAACCTTAAGCTTTCTGAATTTAGTAGATTTAGATATGTGTCTACAAGATGAAATTTTGACAAAAGTTCTGTTCCTTTTTTTAAACCCCTATACCGTTATCTCATAGGACAGTTTTTTAACATTACAATCTTAAAGGATAGAAAAAACAACTTTCACTGGTTTAATATATTTCATTGGATGTCTTACTCTAAAACTAAGTAACTCTCTTATAAAAATATAACTTCAGCTGGTAAACGATATAATTACCAGCTTAAATCACTGTAACATGTAATGTATGGATTTTTGTGTCACGGACACTACGGCTGTCACGGACACTACATTCGGCCCCTTTTTGATATACTGAAACAATACAAGTGGTAAATGGATTATATTTTTATAACATATAAGGAAGGCAAACAGGGCCACTTTGGCTAATGATACCAGATCTCTACTATCTGAATATGGCAGAAAGTTATGAGGGTGTCATGGACACTACAAAATTTTGGGACAAAAAATGTGGGCAACTTTCATGATTTGTCATTCATAATCAATACATTGACCGTATCGACATTTAGTAACCAGATATGAACTGTAAATGCTCACGTTTTTCATTATTTATTGTAGTTATGTGTAAATTTGAACCTTTGCCACATGTTTGCAACTTCATTGAAAGTATTATGATCAACATAATGAACAATATTCACCACAGATTAACTCTATAGGTCATTAAGTATTCAAATACGCAATTAGCTGAAATAGAAATAATTAATTTCTTTGACTGCTGTCATTGTATCACCACGATATATAGCAAGTGTAATTGCCTTTGGTCAAGTCCTTCAAACTATATATTCCAAACTTTGAAAACTCATTAGATATGCAAACTATAAATTAGCTGACATGAAACTTAATTGCGAGATGACTTCCAATATTGGTATAACCTGGTATAATCATCAATGTACATAGCATGTTATGCCAACTGTGATCAAATAAATTAGGAACGTTCATTAAATAAAAAATTAGGAATTGGCTGAAGCAAAAATGCTTAATGCATTTCAATAATGTTAGCCTACCTAATAGTATCTTTAATGTATATAGCAAGTTTCATCAATTTTGGTCATGTAAATTCAAATATATATCCCTAATTTCATAAATTCATTAAATATGCAAATTAGGAGCTGAATGAAGTAAAACTGCTTAATGACTTTCAATAATGTTCTATCATAGTATCTTTAATGTACATAGCCAGTTTCGTCTACTTTTGTCTCGTCAATCAGATAAACACCCCTAATTAAGAAAGTTCATAAAATATGCAAATTAGGAATTGGCGGAAGTTAAAATGCTTAATTGCATTTAATAATGTTCTATCATAGTATCTTTAATGTACATAGCAAGTTTCATCAATTTCGGTTATGTAAATTCAAATATATATCTTTAATTTCAAAAGGTCATTAAATATGCAAATTAGGATTTGGATGAAGTAAAAATGCTTAATGACTTTCAATAATGTTAAATCATAGTATCTTCAATATGCATACCAAGTTTCATCAATTTGATCAAGTAAATTCAGATGTATACCCCTAATTAGGAAATTTCATTAAATATGCAATTTAGTAATTATCTTTCATGTCACCCCTTAATATCTTTCACAGCTGATATATCTTGATGTGATCAACATTTGCAGCAAATCTCATCACATTGTGTGCTGTTGTTCTCAGTGTATATCCGTTTTTTCTAAACTCATTAATTATGCAAATGAGCAAAAAGTAAGCAAGCCATATCAACCAAAAGCTAATCAGTTTTTCCATTTGCAAAGTAAATCTATGTACCAGATTTGATTCTGATCTGATGAGCAGTTTTGAGATATTGAGCACGCAGACAGACAGACACACAGACAGACACACAGACAGACACACAGACAGACAGACATCGCTGCGACATATGCTCACGTGTGTGAACACGTGAGCAAAAAACTAAACATAGTTGGTCTTCCAATCAAATAGATGTTTTAAGAAACATTCTAGGGTAATGTTTTCCAAGTGATAATAGAAAGATAAATGAAAGCTGTTGTCAAGATAGAAAAAGCGTAATGACACACCCATTTCACTTGTTATAACGCCATTTCCATTAAAATCCATGTATTCAGATGAAATAACGTGCAAAAGAAAGAAGAAATGCTATTTAATGTTTTAAATATACTGAACAATTGAAAAATTAATCTAACAATTTCAAAAAGTAAGTTAAAAAATGCGCTTTTTAAGATGAAACGCCGTAACGCTCATTTTGACCCATTTTTAGGGTATTTTTTTACTACACAGCTCAAAATCATCGAAAAAACACAATTTTTTCGATGCGGCCTTTTAGGTTCTACTGGTTGTTTCATTTTGAGAACAATGTTTCATTAAATGTTGCACAATATTAGTTTATATTAGAGTGTAACAAGTCAAAATCTGTCTAGAGCACCCTGATTGTGACTGACCCGAAGGCCTAATATCACCTATGCCATCAGCGATCATTTGTCGAAGAGAGATAAGAAGTTACAAAAGTAAGGAATTTTATCTCCTGCAAACGTTCATACAGTGCTACCTGTGGCAGGGGTCAAGAGGTCATCGTGTAGGCTTGTCCCATCCTCTTTTGCCCTGAGACGGTCCTCCAGGCAAGACTGCCATTTCGGCAGCTGGACCTCATCTGAACTTTAACAACGGTAACGGTATTTATATATTCCTTTCTTCACAAGAAACCATGCCCCTATCCGTTTAGTACTTTTGGGGCTTCTTTCACATGCCATCTAGGAAAATATACGCGCCGGAACTCACTCATTTTTTTCTGTTTGTCCGAAGCGTGTTTGTGAGGGGTATCAGCGCAGGTAACTTTCTCTGAGGACATCGTACGTGAGAGACGTATCGCCAGATTTTGTATTTTCGACATCGGTACAAACGATCTCTGCAGTGTGCATGATTCACCCGAGGCTATTGCTCAGAGGATTATTTTATTCATGCAGAATCTCCATCGGCATTCAACGTTCGAGTATTATCATTAGGTGTAAGCTAAGTTTTGCATCGTGCACGGTGTACAGAAAACATCCGGGACTTCAATGCACGTGTAGACGCCCTGTACAAAAACTTGAGGGAGGCTTTGGCGGGAAATCCCTTTGTGTTTTTCTGGTCACATGTCGGGTTATGGCGGTCATCGCTACAAGTATTCTACAGTGACGGGGTACACTTTAACGCGCCGGGTATGCGCCGGGATTATCGGAGTGTACAAGTGTACGAGGTGCTTTACTTCGTGCCTGTCGAGCATTGGCATCATTTTAATTTTTTTGGAGTTTTAGCTGTGGTCGAAGTGTCGACAGAGTGGCATCAAACCAGGTCATGGGAATCATGTGTGTGTACGTGTTTCTTGCTACTTCCTACTCCCCACGCGGCTTGTTGCTGTGCTTACAGCCCATTACAGGTCCCCAATGTCGGGTGTTGCTGTTTTTACAGCTTGTTCATTTTCCACTTCGGAGGAATGTCAGCAGCTCTTGCAGCGCTGTTTTTTCCACATTGTTGGATTCAGCTGTGTTCTTCAGCTTGTTTTTTCCCTCAGTTGTAGGGCCTCTTCATTGTTGGGACCGGCTGGGCATGCAACTTTGACATTTTGGCTGCGGAAGGGGTGGATGTATTTTCAGGGCAGCGTTCCTGAGTGGATTCTCCATGCCTTGGATCTTGCTACCACTCAACTAGAGCTTTTCTTTTCCTCATCACCTGTAGTCGTGCACATGTCCAATTGAGGGAGCATTGCAATTTCAGTTTTCTGTCTTAGATTTGCAATAGTGTAGCATGTGACCAGCTGTCGTAAGTTTAGAATGGTGTGGTTTATTGTAAACTATTTAGTGGAACTCAGGTAATTCCTTTTGCTGCCTAGTTTTCTTTTCTTAGCTCATAGCCATGGCTCGAACCAAAAAGGTAGCACAGAAGAAGGCAGCTAGCTCCAGTGCCTCAAGTAAAAGAGCAGTTACAGGTATGGTTCCTGCCAATGGTAGTTGTCTTCAGCAGCAGACAGCTAACAGCATCATTGTCATCAGCTTCTACAACAGTGGCAAGGGCTTCAACTCAGCTTCTTCACAGTCAAAACAGCCCATTATATTTATCTACCACCTTGCGATACCTGCCAAAAAAAAGCGTTTGAATGTAGAGACAAGTCTTGCTCTGGTGTAAACTTGATTTAACAGTTTGTAAGAGAGATGGCCATTTCTCTCTACAAATCACCATATGATGATCACCAAAATCACCATGTGATCAATTAAGGCTACATGCCTGTTTTGCAACTCTTTTTAGCTAGGGCATCGATGATGTTTTGACTTCACTTGATATATATGTTGGATTGTACAGTTTATATGCAATTGACCGTTCATGTGTATCCAAAGACACAAAAATTGGTGTCGCAAGCCACTCAGTA
The DNA here is from genome assembly GCF_041260155.1 of Ptychodera flava. NCBI lineage: Eukaryota > Metazoa > Hemichordata > Enteropneusta > Ptychoderidae > Ptychodera > Ptychodera flava. The sequence goes on from NC_091928.1 coordinate 39,485,322, forward strand.
AATAGAAACATGATGTAATATTTTTTACACCATTATTAGCATTATCAGATAAACTCCCTCTTTTTGTAATGTTATTCAAAGTTTTTTTTCAGGTCAGATAACTAGAGATTCCAATTCTGCAATTAATTAAACATGACCATGCTCATCAAAATAAGTCTTAAGAATGCTTGATTGGTAAAGTTGCAACTCACACCTCACTTAATCTAACATTGGTGTTTGTAATGCAATTAAACTGCTCAAAATGCTCTGAATTGTGTCAATGCAAGAGGTTGGTATTCCTGCTGCCTATGAATGGCACTATAGCAGAAACTTGAGACTTGTTTTTTAGCATGACGGTTGTAAAGCTTAAGATACAACGTCTGACGGATGACATGAATCTTTGTTGTCAAAAGTGGTAAAAGACAAATATCTTCATTGTCAAATCAGAAATGCCATGGCTTCAGTGATAAAGGTAGTCATAGAAGTCCTCTGCTACCTCACTTGCGGTTATATATTTAAAGGGCAGCAATATAAAGCATCCTCCTGAAAATGATCTGAGCGACTAAGTTGGTGCAAAGATGAACGAGACAGATGACTCAGGTAGGCTCAAAGGTGACCAAACAAGTACAAATGCATGCTCAGCAAATTCGCCTTGAATAACTGAAGCTCATTTATTGTGGTTGATTGGCAAATGATAAAATGACCATTCATGTTGTATGGAAAGATACAGTTCATTATCATTTAATTTAAATGGATGGTTTGACAATTTATGTGGATGGAAATGTGAATTCCATGACCTCTCAGACCAAAACACATACAACCTTGTGTCAAAGATGCTGGATAAATTAAGATACGGTGTAATGTTTTAGGAAACCATTATAGCGGCAATGCGGGATAAAATCCTTCCATTAGAAGTAAGATTTTTTCCAGTTCAGAAAACAAGCAATGAAAACCCTGCGACCAAAACACCTGACGTAAAACAACAAAATAGACCTCAATAATGTTTTTGTGGCATTTATTTGTGTGGTCATAGTTGATATTGGGTGGTCATTTTGGCTTCAAAGGAAATACTTCACATTTAATATTACGAAAGAAACTTATCCTTCAGTCTGAACCTTAATGTATTAGTCTATAGTATGCAATCTCAGCTAATATATACCTTGATATTTGTTGTGGAAACCAGCTTAGCAGCCATCTTGGATTGTAAGTATCAATTTCAGATTTTCATGGTTGATTTTATAGCAAATATAACAAAAGATACCAATTTTTTGACCGTAAAACATGCCGAAAGACACCAAAATCAGTAGCATAGTGTATTGAGATATGACTCCTTACACACTGAAACAGGTATTTTGATTTTTATGCAATTTTTATGCAAATTAAGGGTTGTACATGTCAGCCAATGAAAGATATGAATTGCTTGACCAAATATACCTGGCAAAGGAGACCAAAATGACTCCAACAGCTTCTCATTGAGCTGAGATATGATATTTTACCTGTTTTTGGAGGTCGTTTTGGCAGCCACCTTGGCTTTTAATGCAAATTAAGGGTTGTACATGTCAGACTATGAAAGATATGAGTTCCTTAACGCCATTTACCTGGCAAAGGAGATCAAAATGACTTCAACACTTCTCATGGAGCTGAGATATGGCGTTTTACCTGTTTAGGAGGTCATTTTGGCAGACATCTTGGATTTTTATGCAAATTAAGGGTTATACATATTGGGCAATGAAAGAAGTGAATTCCTTGGCCCTGTTTACCTAGCAAAGGACACCAAAATCACTTTGATAGCATTTCATAGAGCTGAGATATTACCATTTACATGTTTTGGCGGCCATCTTGAATATATTAAAATGCCCAAGGGTGCCAGGGTGGCATCATGCAGATCCTGATTCAGTAGGCTTTGAAGATACAGAAACCACCAAGAACCATTGTGGGGCCGAAATTTTTGGGTTTTGTGCTTCGGCACCAGACTAGTAGGACTTATCCTTGTACTGTCTCTAAAACCTGCCTGTATTATAAAGGTTTATTGAACAAAGTGTGGTCGATATCACTTTGTATCCCCATGTTTCCACATTTTGACTCATTGCTGCACAAGCTGTCAAAATGCAGCCAGTATTCTCGTATGATGAGATATCGATCAAACATCTTGTAGTTACACTAAACATTATATAAGGGATTGTGAGTTATTTGAATATTTTAGAAAATGTAATCACTAGTGGCATACTTATCGCCTTCAGGTATGAAATGCTAGTTTGTCTTTTCCTGTACTTGCAAGACAATCTTAAATGGTATAATTTTAATCATTCTTTTTTATACAACACAGAAATGGAGTTACAACTCATTAGAGAGGGAACTGAAGTTCAAACTCTACTGGAAACTGATGAACATGTCAGTTTACTTGTTAAAAATTACTTTCATGTCAATCTAGTGAGATTCAAATTACAGAGTACATAGTTGTCCAGCTGTCAGCACAAAATGTGAAAAAGATTCTAAAATACATCTTGAAAGGTTAGTTCTGGAGCATCTGTTTGATGAAGCTATACAAAAAAGGGCCAGTTTGGCGGAGCAAATGTCAAAATTATCGATAAAAGACACAATTGGAAAGGAATTAACAAAACCTTTTAGCTACAGTCAGGTATGATGAACTTTCATCTAAAATGGAAGAGAAGAAAAGATCATCAGTGATCTGGACGCAAAACTGTCAAAAGAGAAACAATCTAATTCGAAAAAACAGTCTCTATTAAAGCTGCTACAAAATGAAGCCAGACAGGCAGGGGTCATTTTAGCAGATCGGATCAAACAATTGAATGAGACAAAAGTCAAGGCTGAAATAGAATTATCCAAACGTGTTAGCATAGAATCTAAGTATGAGGGACTTTTATCTGCAATGGAAAAAAGGAAAAGGTCATCAGTGATCTGCAGGAAAAACTGTCATGTCTGGAAGAGGAACTGTCTGAGTTGAAGATACAAGGAATATATTCTGGACATGAGGAAGGACAACAAGGTATTTAATTTTATGATCTACTGAGCATGTTTACTTATACCTCATATTAGTATGACATACATATCATGGTGCAAAGTTTGAATGGTTTACTACTTCGTATGAAACTTATGACTATGATCTTGATTACGGCTTGGTGTCATTGTTTTAATTGGCACAGCATATAGCGCAAAACAAATCATGATGGGAACATTGGCAAGGTGGTTGTTTGAATTGCACTATCGAGAATTAAGCTTTTAATTAGGGTCCCAAGCCAACCGAGCTTGGGCCCATTCATAAGAGGCGATTTTGGGGCTTGGCCACTATTGGATTTACTCGGGCTAAACTTTATTCTTCTTCCTCTACTTCTTCCTCTTCTTCTGATTCCCTTTGCAGAGGTGAATCTCCAAAATCATTGCGTGCAGCATTTTCAAACTTGAAGGGCTTTGGGGGCCACTGAGAATAAGTGCACCTTACATTTGAAATTTCGATGGGTCATGTGACCTGGCTGCCATCTTGTATGCAAATATTGCATTTCATCTAATTTGTCTAGAATCTGTCAATCAAAAATATTTCACAAACTTTATAGGCCATACACCTACATGCTACATACCAAATTTCAAGGTCATTGACCCTGTTGTTTTTTCAACCTGATTACACTGGACAAAAGGCAAACTGAAAGCAAGCTTAGCCGGGTGTCACACAGCTCAAATATACACAAAAATAGACTTGAGACTTGGAACAATAGGGGTATTTATTACTCATAAAATTGGTACTATGGTTTACCTCGTTCAATGCAAAGGCTTTCCGAAAAAGATGATACAATGAATGCTGGCTACGGGATAAAGCCTTGTAACCTAACTAAAACAAACTAACCAACCTAACTACAACTAACTACTTCAAGATGTGCACGCAATTGGCAAAAAGTTCACATAAACTCTCAAAATGTCAAACTTCCATTAAATTACAAACGTTCAGCATGAAATCACTGAAAAGATAATTTTACAATAAAATTGTCTTACTTAAGTGGGGCGCTGCACCAAACGTGTATTTTCCTCAAAAATCACTTTTTTGCAAATATTCATTGAATTAAAATTAATACTTTAACCCAAGATTAAAAATTGGTTGGGTTTACCTTTCAGCTTGTCATGCAGTCATGATGTTGCGTGATATAGAAGTGTTAATTTATGCAAATGTATGCAAATCACCCGATTTCCTGGCTTCTTTTTAGTCCCAATTTTAAAATTTCCAAAGAATTTAACTCCACTCTGGCTGGGTCAAATTTTCTGAAATTTTCACAATATGTTCTTTAAATGCTATCTAAAACCAGATATAAACTGAAGGTGCTCAAATGTTTTACAATAGGTTCATTAATAGTAGTTAGCTTCACAGAATGCTGGATATCCAGTAAATAGACTCAACAGTACTCAACAGAAGAACTTGACCTACTTATGTGACCCCTACACGGAAATGACTTTGAGTTTGACAAAATTACAAACTTAGTTATCAAGCATGGTAATTGACTGCTGAGGACTCGACATGTATTGATATTTATCAGACACTACAGTACGCATGAAATAATACAGTGTGACATGAATAACTGCATACTTTTTGACTGTTATGAAGTTGTGTCAAACAATTGTACCTTTGACCTATCTCATATTAAAGTGACTCACAAACAACGAGCAAGGAGATGTTACGCAACATTTGCACACCTCAGGATAATCACTAACCAAAACACAAGAACAAAGACAGACATTCTGACAGCAGTTCAATTGAGCACACGACGCAGAGTAGAAGACAGACTTCTAATAAGACTAGACGTGTATACGGTCTACTGCCAGAGTAAGCATCTCTGACGAGGATTTATTGTATTATTTTTTCAATATTCCTGTCAATAAACCGAATTCATACCAATATAATCGACACCCGTGTGAGGCATGTAATAAGAACAATCAGATATCTGTTATAACATTATATGTAGCAGGTTTCATCAACTTTCGCAGAGTACTCTCAGAGTAATCACTAATTACTAAACTGTATTGTATATGTAAATGAGCTTATTATTAACTTTAAATGCCCAATGCTTCCCAGTACAATTAAATATTTATCAGATCAATATCTGTAGCAAGTTTCATCAAATGTAATGCTGTATTTTTTGAGTAATATCACTAATTACAAAGTTCATTAAATATGCAAATGAGCCCTTAATTAACTCCACACATCTAAATGCTTTATACCACAATAAGATATCTGTCAGATCAGTATCTGCAGCAGATTTCATCACATTTGGTGCAGTTATTTGGAGTTATATGATTAATTACAAAACTTCATAAAATATGCAAATGAGCTATTTGTCAACTTGACACTGCCAAATGCTTTTCAGTACAATTAGATATTTATCAGATCAATATCTATACCAGATTACACTGACTTGGGTGCCGTAATTTCAGAGTTATATACCTAATTACAAAGTTCATTGAATATGCAAATGAACCCTTAATTAACTTGACACTACTAAGTGCTTTACACCACAGTTAGATGTCAGTCAGATCAGTATCTGCAGCAGAATTCATCAAATTTGGTGCAGTTATATCGGAGTTATATGACTAATTATAAAACATCATAATATATGCAAATAAGCTATTCACTTAAAACTGCCCAATGCTTCTAAGTATAATTAGTTATATATCAGATCAATATCTGTTGCACGTATCATCAAGTTGGTGCAGTTCATTAAATATGCAAATGAGCAGATAATTGACATGGCACTCACAGTATCACTATAATGTTCTGAGATTGTCATCTGTGAAAAGTTTCATGAAATTTTGTGCAGTATTTCTTGATATATGTCTACACTGTCATTACCGTCTCCATTGGGAAACCATTGTACGGAAAAAATGATATTGCATAACTTCATTAATATGCAAGCCACACTTACTAAAATCTAATCAGTTCTTGCAAGTAGCATATTGTGTACCAAATCTGACTTGAATCTGTTCTGGCGTTTTTGAGTTATCGTGTAAACAGACAGACAGACAGACACACACACACACAAACACAGGGACAGACAGACAGACATCGCTATGACATTAGCCCATGTGTGAACACGTGAGCTAAAAACGACTATTTTGTTTTGCACTAAACTTCTTACATTTTGAATGAGAGGCATTTTAAATTTGCTTATCATGATTTTATCAATTTTTCGAGTGTCAGTCTTTCAACCCTTGCCATTTTAGAATGAGGACAGATAATGCAAAATTAAATGGTCGTTTTTTGCTACATACACTCTTCTTTAAAGTGAAATATTACATGTCAGAAAATATGGTCAAGTTTCTGATTCAAATTAATTTTATCATTTATACCAAAATTGAGGTTCTTTGCCCCAAATATAGACCCACTTCATCCTTCGAGTAAACTACTGCTAAACTTTAGAGTCTCTGCTTTTTGAAAATAATAGTCTGATGGGGTTTTCTTGTCATCTTTGATGAGAAATATTGCTCAGGAAAAATATGTGTTGGCAACATGCAGCTCCACCTTAAGTCTAGAGTCGCAAACTTCTATCAATTACACAAAACAATTTGCTAAAATGTTTATTAGATAAAGGGTTTGGGGAGGGAAATTCGAGCAGGGCTGCTGCTTCTGGTACAGTGTAGCATCTGTACCTTGCTACTGGCAAAAGCTTGCTGAAATACTTCTATAAATGCCCTGTTTTTACAGCCTGATTGCATACCAATGCATATTTGTTTATGCATGCTAAGTGTCCGATTGGCTTGCAATATTGAATATTTAGCTTAACTTAAAAAATGGAAATGTGACTTTCCAGGATGACTGCTACAATCAGAAATGAGCTTTATGACCTTCAAAATGGAAATAAATGTAAATCTTTTGTGACCCCCACCCCAGGAAGCTACACCAAGATTTGAAACTAGTTAAATACTAACTATGCCTCAAATACTGATACACTTGATAAAAGTCAAAGTGATTATAAGCTCGGCTGGTGGTCACACAGCTCAAAGATACACAAAGATGGACTGGTGGTTTGGAACAGTAGGGTTATTTATTACTCAAAAAAGATGGCACTACAGAGGTCAAAGGTTTACCCAATTGAATGCAAAGGCTTTCTGAAAAAGATGATAAAATGAATGCTGGCTACGGGTTAAAACCTTGTGACCTAACTAAAACTAACTACTACAAAAGTACTAAACTTACAAGATCCAAGAAACTTGATGTAGGGTGTAGTTTAGGAGGTAGGTAAATGAGCAGCAAATTGAAACAGACACTTTTCCAAACACCTAATCATTTGATAAGCTCTGTTGGGATTCCACACTGAAAAGCCCAAGATGCACCACCTCGGCAAAAACTAGAATACTGGTGTTAATTAGCAACAATTGCGGACAGAATGCAAAGCAGACGTTAAGAGAACATGGATGGCAAGACGGGACGAGAAGGAGGTAGGACAAAGGCTGTATCTGAACCTAAGCAAGGAGTACGCACAAAGGCAGCAATGACAGCAGAAACGGGGTAAATGGGATGACCAGGAATGTTAGGAGGGGAATAACAAGCTCCCGGTCCTTGTTTGAATAGTTTTTGACCACGTTATCACAACAACAAAACCCCAAGGGAAGGCCATAAATCACCTTTGGTGAGGTGCTTAGAGGGTCAAAGAGCCTTTTTGAGGGGAACGACATTAGATCTCCTGAGAAAACCAAAAAACAAGACTAAGCAAATATCCCAGAAACACTTAATCTTCAGTATCAGTAAAGTTGAGTTGAGACTGAATGCAGAATATCTGGGGTGATGGGGAGTTTACGACATACTGGAGTCTCCTTTACCCTTGCTCTCCCTTTAAGCACTTTGGAAAGTAAGAAACTGTCCTCAAGAGGGTTGGGAAAACCGCACTCTGAATGCAAAATACCAACAATATTGGGATAGTGGCAGAATGATGTGACCTTAAGACGCTTTGCAAGATGTGCAATGTACCTTTATGATACAATGGGTTCAACAGGGGTAGTGCTATAGCCAACAGGCAAAATTCTAGCTAGGCTTGGTGGTGCGCAGTATATGATGATTTTGTTGATGGAGCAGAAGTCTGCCCCCTGTGGAAAGCAATGTCCCGTCGCTTTCTTTCTCAAGCTGTTTGAGTTGAGTATCTGAGGAATTAGGACAGTTGCAGTGGGATGAGACATGTGGCTAGGGAAGGAAGAGAGGAAATCGGTGGTCTGTTTATGGTATGGTAGGGACTGCTAGATGTGAGAAGGTTGTAGAAACGCAAAGGCTGACCAGATTGGCGTAATCTAGATATGCATCCGGAATATCATTGTTTTGTCCTGGGATATGTATAGCATTGATGTTAAAGTTAAAACGGACTGATAGCCAGAATAACTCTCGTAAGGCACCCATCACAGCTAGCTGGTGTTCGTGGCGTCCCATGATTTAAGCAAGCCATAGTTACAATGACATTAGTGAAGATGTGGACTGTACAGTCTCTCCAATTTTAGTCCAACGTCTGGCAGCCAAGATAACTGACAACACTTCCTTATGATTGATATGGAGACTGACCACCGCTAGCCAGTCATAAGACCTCGAAGTACATTGCCAATCGCCTCAATAGAAGATGCTGGATGCCAACTTTGATGCATCAATGTGAACATCAGTAATTGGATGGGGATCCAATGAATTGAGTACGGCCATTGAAAAAGGGGAGACACTTCAACCACCATCGTATATCCAAAGCAAAATCCTTAGACAGAAGAAATTTGTGCGAGGAGTTGCACAGTTTACTAAGTTGGTTGAGAATGCGCCGGAGGAAAGTTCTACCTCCTTTGATCACTCTGCATGCCCATGCAAGTTTCCCTGCAAGGTTCTCCAGCTGTCAGAGGCTTGCCCGCTTTTAAGCGGAAAAAGTTATAAGCAGATTGTACAAATCTTGAAGCTTCTGCTACGGCAATTTCAAACTAAGCATGACAGTATCTATTTTGATGCATAAGAAAACTAATCTTTGGGTCGGGCCTTCAACCTTTTTCTAAACAATGCGAAAACCCAAGCGTCTAAGCAAACCTAGAAGTGTGTTCAGAGCTTCCAAACACGTTTGATAATCACAAGCAATAATGAGGAAATCATCAAGAGCAAAAACACACTACAGCAAAGAAACCACGGCGAGCCATCATACGCTTAACACTTTGTGTTAATCAGTGGAAAAAGCTAAGAGACAACTTTGCCCCAGAAGGTAGGCGGGTATCATAAAGATAGTTGGGTATTTGCTGCCTTGAAAAGTCCACTCGAGGCCAGTGGCTTGGTAATTGGAGGGGTGAATCTTGTCAGAGCGGTAAGCAGACTTGAGGTCAACTTTAGCCAGATAGCTACCAGGGGAAATTAATTTCAAAGCATCATCAAGGGATTGATATTGGAAGTGTTGATCAGAAGCATAGTCATTTACTGCTCTACCTTGCGGCTGACTTCAGTCATGAATAAGTCTCACATCAGTGGAGTTAGGTTTAGGGATGGCCCCAAGGCACTAACTATAGTTGTTTTTTTGAGAGGTTACAACATGATGGCCCTCTGTTATCTCCCAAAGCAATTGGTTTCAACCTGTTGTTTAGCTGCACCCGTTGAAGAATGGTACTTTTTGGTGTGAGCTGGTTCTTAAGATGTATTTTTATCAATGATGTGGAAACCATTCTTAATGCCATCAAGTAAGAAGTCAGCATTGGAGTCATTTTGGAGCTCTGTTTTTCCAAACTGAATAATTAAATGCAAAATCATGTTTGGGTCTGGTTGGAAGGGAAAAGGTTGCGACTCATTTCCTAATTTTTTGAACTAGGTCCATTAGCAGTGTCATGAGAAGATTGTGGGTGGGCTTTACGGCAAGAGGCATCCAGACAAATGTGGGCATTACAAGTTGAACCAAATTTGCAGTGGCCCTTATTAAAACCTAAATATATGGGTTTACCAGACGTAGAATGTATGGGTGCTAGTGAACAACCAGTAGCTCTAGCCTAACCATACATGTACTTAGTGCTGTACCACTATGCTTGTCAGTGTGAGTATAGTAGAAGGACCCTTTTCTTTCAGGGAAACAGTTGATATGTGGGGAATATCACTTCCCCAAGGGAGCTTATATTTTGCCGGAAGTTGGTGATATTGCCGATCATATAGAAGAACGGAGGTCCAAGTAAATCTGTTCACCAAGAAAGATATTTTACGTTTGTAAGCTAGGTAACTATAAACTGACTCAAGTCTAGGTTTACTCGTACCTGCTTCATAAACAAATTTGTCACCATTTTGTCCAACACTTAACTCTTGTGGATCTTTGACAGTATCATTAATGAACAAATAGTCTACAATTTCAGCGTATTTTACCCATTTAATGCATGTGTCCATGTACACTTGGGGGTCTAAATCTGCCCGTGGTTGATTCAAAGAGTTCTGTGCAATAGCCTGGGTTGGAGGTTAGTGAGGTAAAGAGTTCAACAGACTTTGTAAGGGTATTGTACCTTGTGATTCGTCGATACTAGGCTGTTTCAGCGCTTGTAGAAGTTAATAAAGTTGAGAAGAGCTGGCTAATGAGGTGCCCTTGGTGCTGGTTGGGTTGATACCGTTAGTTTGGGCACATGTACCTGGTGCAGGCGTTGCTTTTCCATGTGGGGTGCCATGAAGTTGCTCGACTCTGTTGGAGGAACTTAAGAGGCTAGCTGGTCTATTGATTTTAGGAGTTATAGAAGTATCCGGTAGTTTACTTCTGGCACTGTTCCCACTAAGGCTTATTTGCGCGCTAGTTGTGCAATGCCTCCGACTGCTCGCGCAGTGAAATTTCATGTTTTGCGCAACTTTAGTCTCCGTCAGTTCGATCGGTATACTTTTTGAAACGATAAGTCAGGGCGAAATGTGAGATCTCAGCGCGGATTTTACTTCCGCGTTTCAAGTTTAGCGCCCGTTGGCGGCGCAGTTGCCACCAACGTTCATTGTACGTTGTAAATACTTACCTCACTCAATACATTAGCATATACATGAAAGGACCCTGTGAGGCAATCAGGCATATCTCATTAGGCGTTCAAAGGACCAAGATGAAGTTAAAAGTGTCGCGACAGAAAATTAAGTGATCCTGAATCCACTGCTAAACGAAGAGCTGGCACGGTAGGGTCGTTTTTTGACTTCATGACAGACAACAGTTGGAACATTTCACTTATGACGAAGTCAGCATCTCGGTAACTTGCGAGTGAGTATCGATTTTCACTGAATTTTCAAAACATTTCTGAGATACATCATTCATTATTCTTGCCAAACTTACACGTTTGAGATCGTTTAGTAGTAGTTGATTTGCACCTTTCGTAGCATATAATGGCACATCATCTGGTAGAATTCAGTTAAGCAGTTTGTGGTAGGATAAGACATACCTATGTGCTACAACGTAGTGACGTTACTGTTAGTTAGGCATAGCCCACCAGCTGGAGGCCACTAGCTTGTGATGAAGTAGTTGTCAAACTAAATTTCTGTCGCATGCAGAATATCAATTTTCGTACCCAAACATTTTGTTTTTTTGTTGCATAGAGTAACTAGGGTTTGAGTGGCTATTTTTGCACTGTTAAATAAATGTTATGTTTCAATCACTACATCTTTTTGTGCCAATGTTATTTGTGATTGATCTGTTTATTGTAGAACCGGTAGAAGATCTGGTGCAGAAGATGATTTTGCTGTTGGAAAAAATGTCCAGACAAAGGATGGAAGACGGAGTACCTCCAGCGATATAATAGGAAAGATACACATGTTGCTGCTACTGTTACTGTGTTTGTCTGCATCTGTAGCACTTTGAATTTGAAAATAAATTGATATTAAAGGGACAGTAGCTGTAACTTTTGATATACTTTAATCGTACTCCATCTGTGTATCTTCTCAAGCATGTTCAAACACTCAATATTCAGTTTGAATATGAGTCAATCACACTCAAGTGCGTTGTTAATATTGTTGTAGACAACTAATTTAAGTCCATTAAATTCAGTTTGGCTGTGTTGGATAAGTAGTAAACAGAAGGTTGTGAAGTGCCCTTTCCTTGCTCTAAAAGCAACTAAATAGTGTTTAAATCAAAGCACACATGAATGTAAATTTTTGCTTCTGGCCTTTGGCCGGAAGGGGATACCCCCATTCTGGACCATCCCCCCGCGGCCACCGGGGCGGGTGCCATGCCCTTGGGGCAACAAGTTGCTCACCCTTTCGAAACCTTAGAGGGAACATTGCTTCTGGGTGAGTCGCCTTGGTTTGGTCATTTCCACCGATGGGGAGCACCATTGGCACTGAGATCCCTGCTTGTCTCTGCATGTTGCTGCTGGCGGTTGTAGTGGTGATGTTAGCTGGAAACTACCTTGAGTAGATTGCATGGTAGTTTGGGCTGTGTCTGAGGTGGCCTGAGTTTGATCATTGGCAGTAGATTGGATGGACGGGTGCCCCTCTGTATTATGAAGTTTATGGATTGCCACTAGAAGGAACTTGCGCTGGGCCAGTGGCTTGATTTCCAAAGCATCGATGTTTCTTTGTCAAGAAGGTGCTTTGCTGTCATGGTGACAAACCCGGCAGTAGCTAGCTTTGTCAGTGTACAGTTCGTCAGATCATTCACTTCTGCCCATTGCTTGACTTCTAGAGATGTTTCTAGACCAACTTTGGAAATCAAAGTTCTCTGACGTGACGGAAGTTCAGCGAACCGGTGAACATTTCAGGTAACGTACCTGGAGTTAGGCAGGGTGGATTTATGGCCAATTTGAACAGGCTTGCTGCTTCTGGTACAGTATAACACCTGTACCTGTTGCTGGCATAAGCTTACTGAAATACTAGAAATGTCCTATTTTATACAGCCTGACTGCATATTAATACATATTGTTTATGTACGGGGGTCACACTAAAAAGAAGGGAAACAATCACAGTATACTTTTCCAGTTAGTTTTATAGACTTTTGAAAAAGAAACAATATGCAGTTTGAATGATGCCAATCGGACGAAGCGTTCTAAAGATATAGCTTTTCAAAGTTTCCGTATTTTGACAAATTTTCCCCAACAAAGTTGACAAAAATGGCAATTTGAACAATTTAATGATTTTGAAAAGCTATAAAACTGCATTCAAAATATTTTGAGGTATTTTAGAATGATTTTCTTTCAAAACTGAAACAGATTTTAATGAAAAAATAATACAAAGGTAAGTACCGTTGATTTCAGTTTAAAAACTCGGACCTGAAAAAAAATAATTGCAGTATAACAGTATAACAGTTGTCATCCAATGTTATGGGTTATTTGATCAATTTCTGGTCAAACATGACATCTCATGATTTTTTCCGGCCAAGGAAAGGTTCCCATGGCAACGCTTGGCAACAAAACAACTATAGCAACAGATGGCTTTTTTAGAAAAACTACCTATGCAACAGATTCCATGCTGGTTTTTCTGGGCGATAATTTCAATTTTTTTTTTCTATCTGCTATAGAAATGTGATTTCTTTCACAATGTAACAAAACTCCAAAGTTCAACTGGAAAAGAGTACCAAAAACTCATTTATCACGGCAATCATTATCATTCAAGTTTCATTGTTGGTAAATTATCTCAAAATTAGATTAAAAAGTTTAAGGAAACTGTTGACCGTATTCAGCAATACGTATTTTGTCATGTAGTAATAAACATACCTTGCAACCCTATTGTACTCACATCTTGACTTGTTTGTCATAATGTTTTAACATAGTACAAGTAAGCCAATTAAGGTTACTTGATATAAAGTCATTCTGCCAGTGACTAATAGGCTCCTTAGCGCTGTTTGCTGGCAAACCATTTGTTCCAGTATTTGTTATATTTTCGGGTAATAAGCAGCTCATTTTCAACTTTGAAATATCGAAGTGACGGGTCAGGAACAATTGTGATATCGCTACAAATTACAAACTTAAGGTTAGTCTCTTGAATGTCATGTGCGTCTGGCCAAATAAAGTTAGATGTACTGCCTCGTTTGCGCTGCATGTATGAAACCAATACTTTATTTGCAGAGACAACTTGCATCACATGTCCAGGATACCAGTCATCCTCATTTGCTGTTATTACTGTATCTCCAGTTTTAACTCTGATGTCCTCTGTTGAACATTGTCTGCTGTCATCTTTGCAACTACTTTTTCCTTTCTTTTCAGTGGCATCATTGGCATCATCATCACCATCACCATCATCATCATCATCATCATCATCATTGTTGATGTCACTGCCATCATCCTGATCACTCTCAGTGGTTAAATCTTCACTACTGTCCTCCCTATCACTCTCACTGTTGCTGCTATCATCTGCACTTCCATTACTGTTGTTTGACCCTCGTCTAGTACATGTATATGTGATTCCCTGATTTCCTGTTGCTGTTTTGCGAATTTAGCTTTCAAACCAGCAATGCCATCTGTCACAATCTCATGTATGTCATCGTGTGCAGCTGATGTGTTGATTGTGTCATCTTTATCCAGGAGTCCTTCAGCATCGTGGGGGCAGATGTTATACTGATATAGGTTAGTATTGCTGTGAGGTTTGACTGCAAATCACATACACCAAATGGTTTCCCCTTACTTGAAAACATCAGGATTTCTCTACCCAGATCTGAGATGGGATATTTGTCTTTGAGATAGGTAATGTGAGTTTTCAGTGCATTCATCTGCCCTCCTTTGGTATGGAACTGGTCTACATACTTCTGAACATCAGATACTGATGTGCATGGACCTCCATGTTCCTCAAGATACACCTTTCGTTCTTATCGTTGCTTTTGTTTTTCGCTATCGACTTCTCATGTGCAGATGCTGCCTGCTGCATGATTTCAGCTTTACGCATTCTGTTGACCTCTTCTAACCTCTTGTACACCGTCTCCAATTTGCTTCTTTCTTTTCTTGCTCTCTTGAGTATATTCGTATACTTGTCAGGATCATTTCGAGAGAGGGCTTGTAGCCATGCACCAGTGTTGTTGCATTTAAACATGGTGGTGCGTTCAGCAGCTATCATTCCCAAGGATGGCTTTGCTTGTTTTAGATATGCCCAATATCCGAAATCATTTTCACCCTGTTTGTTTGTTTTCTCCATTGTCTTGGTCTGCTCCCTCACATCTGCTGAGACATTGTTGCTATATTTGCCATGCAGTTGATCTGGACAGCGACGTTCAAATACTATGAGCAAACTACAGCATACAGTTTCCAGAGCTTGTTTGGTAAGGACTGTGAATTGCTGTGTAGTGTCTGTATACAGAGAAGCAAACACTTCATCCTTGATTGGCTGTATATTGCCATTTGGAAGCTGAAAGAGTGGTGGCATATGCACATCAAGCAATGGAGATGCATCTTTACTCCAGTCTTCCAATCTGTTGTAAGCTGTTTGCAGATGCTGAGAAAGGTCCATTATGTGAACAGTGTGCATTTCAACCAGCCGCCAGTAGGGTTCTGTGAACTGCTTGTGTAGTATTCCCAGGGCACGCGTTGCTGCTAACAAGGGTTCACTCTGCACGTCAGCAAGTACTGCACGCAAAAGCTTATTGCCTGCCTTTGCATAGCCATCATTAAACATCATGGCAACATGTTTCCTGTGGTAGTAGACACCAGCTGCACATTCAAATAAGATGTTGAATCTATTGGCCCTGAATGGTTTAACCTCGCAAGTCTTGATACCATTGATTTCACGGTAGGTTTTGAAGTGCCCTATGGCGCTCTGTCTGTTGATTTCCTCCTGGAGAAATTGCCCACAAATTGTACGTACCATACGCTGTGTTGCAGAGTCTATGTGCTTCCAACTATACTCTCCGTTCCTGTCTTGAAATTCCTTCACACTTTCTACTCCCAATGGTCCATACATCTTTCTCCAAAGATCTTCTAGGTTCGTCAAGGCAGTGTCACTGTATGTAGCACAACCAATTAGTGTATGTAGATTGCAGTACAGATGGTTCATGTTAGAAATTTGCTTTTTTGACTCTTCATCAAGTTCATACCGGTTATCAACGATGTCAGGAAGTATGCTGCGACGATACACCTGAAGCTAATGATTGAAACTTTTCTTGGAAGCAGCTTGGTCTCCCATCGTATTTTTAATTTTGCCCACAAGCACTTTTGCTGTATTACTGGTCTTCTCACCATCAAGGAGGTCAGCAACTTTGTTCATCACAAAATGGAATGCCTCTAACTGTGTCTTTGCATCACCTGCATGTACTTCAATAAGTCCAGATGTCAAAGTTTACCAGCATCAACATTCATTTCAAAACCTACAACTTTTAGTCCACATCTACTGGTTCCATCACTATGCTGTGTGACATACTGTGTATTCTGCAGCTCTTCACAAACATGGATAGATGACACTAGATTTGCCTCTGCAGCAATACCTTTGCAGAATGTTTCTGATGGAAAGTCACTTGGATTAACATTAAACCTTCCGATGACCCTCAGGACGGTTTCTGCAACCTTTGACATGTTCTTTGAGCTAACACCAAGACTTCCCAGAGCCATAAAACAGTGTCGAATATCATTTGTATAAGTACTTGTTTGGTGAGGGCCTTCTTTGAAAACTATCTTCCTTCCTTCATCCAGCTCAATTTGTTGATTTTCTACTTGTGCTACAGTGCTGTTTGCTCACACTTCAGTCTTTTTATTCAAGATCTTTCTTTCTCAATTCATCATCATACTCTCCAATATTCTGTCTTTTTCTTTTTTCCCTCTAAAGTACTTCCTTGAATCTCTGAATTTATCTCTCTGTTCCATATATTTGTTTCTTTCTTCCTTGTATTTCTCTGCTGTGCTGTGTTCACTTTGCAACCTACTTTCCAACTCAGTAAGCTGAGCTTTCAAGGCTTCTATCTTCTTATCTCTATGTGCCTCTCTCCTGTCAACATTGAAAGGATGATAGTGTACCAGGCGATGACTAAGTATCTTTTCCTTTTCTATGAGAACTTTCTGAATTTTTATCAATTTTTGTTCTTCCTTTTGTTTTTGCTTCAGATAATCTTGTAGTTTAATCTCTGCTTGTCGACACTCAACATATGCAGAACAAAGGAGATCCTCTTTTTCCTTCAACTCTCTTTCAAACTTCATTTTTTTCAATTGCAGCTGCTTGACTAAAATTTTGCGGTTGTGAAATGGTACAAGACTGATTCTTTTTTTTTGCCCGGGTAATATGAAAGCAGAAATTTTCATCACCTCTAGCGTATGTTTATCACCGTTACGTACTGCTTTATCTCTCTTACTTTTTGCATTATACATTGCAAATCTCCGTGACTGTGGCAAAACAGTAGCACATCTCTCATCGCCAAAGAGCATCTCCATCCACTTCAAAGCTTCTTTCCGACTTTTGTCACTTTTACTTCTAAATATTTCCATTTCAGCAATAGCCATGTCTGTAATTGTCTTCTCTCTATCAAATGTAGCTTTTCCCTCAAGCACTTCCTTCGTGATACCTATTCTGTCACACTCTTCACCAATGAATAAAGGTGATCTTACTATTCTAGGTTATAGAGACTCTATATTGGAACATTAAATTTCTGCTTCACATCTTCATCACTCTGACACTTCATTAACACTTTTGCCACCTTTCCGGTCAAATCAGAAATTTTTTTTGGAAGATTTACATTTTTGTCAAGCACCATGATGGCAGTAGGTAGATGTTCACTGATATTCATCCTTCCTCCTGGTGAAGTATATGCTCTTAAGTGTACACATCAGCATATGTTATCTTTTTACCATTTTCAAAAGAAGCTAAAAGTGAGAGTATGGAAGAGAGAGAGAGAGAGAGAGAGAGAGAGAGAGGGAGAGAGAGAGTGAGAAAGTGAGAGAGAGAGAGAGAGAGAGAAGAAAGAAAGAAAGGGAGAGAGCCAGATAGACAGAGTGCCTATTAATTTGATATCATCCCATAAAAAGAACAAAATCTCCTGCACCACATAAAGTAGATATTAATGAAAGTTTTATTAAATTAAATAAAAATGAACAAAAAAAATAGTACATTTTCACAGAACGTAAATCAACTCTTGTTTTCAGGATAATTCACAAATTATATCATCCATGAATCTGAAAAATAAAATAAGAAACAAAAATTTAATAAAGGAAACAATACTTCAATACAGTGACAAATAATAAAGCTATTGCATATACAAATCTAGTGTTCACAATTAAAATGCATTAGTAAGAATTCAAATTGCTTATGACAGTTCAGAATTAGTGACAAAACAACAATATAATGGTCCCTATCGACGTCAAATTATCCTACGCTGTAATCAACCATGGACGTAACAGAGTGGTCTGTCCATGTCTTACAACACCAGCCAGCTCAAGTCAGTTGCAAATCGAATTTTTTAGACCAACTCCAAGACATAGGAAACTATAGCTCCAGTACAAAGAACGATACCGGCCAAAACGCGATCAAACACAGCATCTCAGACTGGAGCTTGAGTTTTAAAAAGTTTACACTATTTCATTGCCGGTCGTAGCCAGCTGATGTCTATATAGGCGAGCGGCGAATCTACAAAAAGGCCTTATTTGAGGAGTTTAATGTACCCACCTTACATACGGCCACATCATACGTCATTTGAAAGCTTATTATCTCTACTTTAAGAAAATTGACGATGTGGAGCTGCCAAGTAGGGCCATAACCTCCTAATTTGCATAATAAACAAGGGTACCCAATTTGCATGAATGCGATATAATATTTGAAATTTATTGTTAACTTCTCTAACGATACGTTTAAACTATTGAGTGATATATCAAATGAAAGGTCTTTCCATGTAAAATACAAAATGGATATTCAAAGAGATATTGAAATTGATTATACTGAAATATTTTCATGTTTATATGGAAAACAATATTTTCCCCTTTTGAATAACAATATTTTAAAAATTTTAACACATACAGCCACAACACACAGCCACATCATACATCATTTGAAAGCTTATTATCTCTACTTCAAGAAAATTGACAATTTGGAGCTACCAAATCGGGCCATAACCCCCTAATTTGCATAATAAACACGCATACCCAATTTGCATAAATGCGATATAGTATTATAAATTTATAGTTAACTTTTCGAAACATACGTTTAATCTATCGAGTTATATATCAAATGAAAGGTAGTTGCACGCAGAATACAAAATGAATATTCTAAGAGATATTGAAATTGATTTCACTGAAATATTTTCATATTTATATGGAAAAATATTTTCCCCTATAGAATAATAATATTTTAAAAATTTTAACACATACAGTCCTATCATACAGCCACATCATACGTCATTTGAAAGCTTATTATATCTACTTGAAGAAAATTGACAATGTGGAGCTATCAAGGAAGGCCGTACCCGTTTATGTCCATAAATTACACTGGTAAGCAATTTGCAGAAATGCGATATAAAATTAGAAAATTCATTGTTAACTATTCTAAACACACTTTTACACTATCGAGTGATATATGGTCTGTGGTAATGGTATTTGCATGTAAAGACAAAATTGATATCAAAAGTGATATTTAAATTAATTTACGGAATATTTTCATACTTCTCTTGAATGAATATTTCCTCTTTTGAATAATGGTATTTTAAAAAAATTAACTAAAGTATCAATGCAACAAAAAGATCCACACGAACGACACTATTGTAGTTGTTGAAATGTAGCTCTGTAGCTGAAACAATGTGTCAGAGTAAGCTGCAGTCAAAGTAATAGCATGATTCGCGATCCAAATCATTCATGTCATTTCCAGTAAATCTAGTAAATGTAGGAATTCATCATCTTCTTCACCAGCATTGTCATGAGTAAAAGGGTTGCCACAGTTATCGCTGCCTTGGCAGGAACAAAGGTCTGTGCAAAGAAGATTAATTTGACAGCAGATACAATTGGTGACATGTAATAAGAGAAAGCAGCTCCGCAAATCGTTCATATCTTAGTTTTTGAATTTTGTGTATGATATTTGTATATTGTAAGTGTTTATTATGTTATGTTTGGCCGTTTTATGTATAGTGTTGATTTGCCATGGGAAGACGTAACCCTAATCTACGTGTCCTGCCCTATGGATAGCAAGACTAATGTGACACTGCGATCCTTTGATGCTACCTTTCGAGAATAGAGTTGTCTTCATCAGTCCTTCATTTTTTTGGGTGTGAACATGTGCACTGATTGAATGATTGTAGGTGTTACCAATCGAGTTGTTCCACTGAAGTTCAGTTTGTTCAAGTTCGGAAGCTAGAATGTCTACTGTTCGTTCAGGCTGTATTTGTGTATGCTCATTTGAATCGGAGATCGGACTGTTGTAGTTTTGTGAAGTTTGGCATCATCGTAATGCTTATATTTCCGTTTCTCATGTATGTGATTAGGCTACGCTCACAAATAACGATGAGAGGCAGAGGAATTCGGGTTAGATTCGAAAATTTTGGGAGATTGTAGAGGGGTACTTGAAGATTTTGATCTGAATGGACATTTAAAGGTTTGGCCCAAAAATCATCTTCTGTAAAAACTGACCGTGCCCCCCCCCCCCCCCCCGACAGGTTTACAAAAAGTGACCCTCCCCAATTCCCCTGACCCACCCCAAGCTGTAATTACTGAAGGCTCCCTTACTATATTTTGGACACTTCTTTAAATAGTGAAATTCATCTTCGACCGAAGACTAACAAAACTTGCAAAATCTGGATAACTAACAGCATATGGCTGAAGGTACAAATTCTCTCTTACTGTAACTCCGAAAAACTCAATAAAACCTGATACTTAGCCTAATAATCAAAGCACTTTGCAAGGAAACTTCTCAAAACACATGACTATACTATTAATAATCTATACACAACAGTTCAATACGGCATTATGTCAATTCATCTCGTTTGCCAGCTTACACAAACTATCCACGACGGTCTCATGAGGGCGCCAAACTGACATATTCCCGCTACCTTAATTTTGAAATGGCCACATTTCCATTCTTTGAAGTAAATTGATGAAAATCGATACTGATCAATAATGACTTGCATATAGTGAAGGTGTAACTTGGGCATAGCAAGCAAAGTCATGTTTTTGCATGTCTAATATTCACGATTGATTTTATGCTGCAAGAAATCGCTTCGTAGGTTAGTTGTTAGTGCGCAGGGCTCTCGAGTGAAAGTCTGTAGGTTCGAATTCTGGTGAAGCTGATTCGATTTGGAGCATGCATTGTTTAGGCATTGTAGTATGTGTTACTGTGGGCTTTGGAGGTTTGACTAGGCTGGAAAAAGGACCGCTAGTTGGTAGGCATTAATGACCAGAGACGGCAGAGCAGATGAGAAGTATCGATGCTATTGAATATTAGAGACAAAATGTTTTATACCACTAAAACCTGAACAAATTTACGTAAACTACAAGATAGAGTAGAGTCAGAACCGTCTGGTAGGTTCTGACAGAATCGCCATGTGATTGTGATAGAAACACCGCAAATTGAGTAGTTTATGGAAATAAACACTACAGGGAACAATACTATGACGTAGGGAGTGTGGTTTAAGATACCAGGAGGTGTGTTTCATCGTAATAACATTCAAACATGACGGCAGAATGGAGAAGTAACATGTGAAGTACTGACACTTCTACATGTAAACATTCAGGTATCTTGAAAGCAAAACGAATACCGCTAGTAAACAGAAGCTTGAAAAACTTGCCTTCTTGCCAGTACATGTCCATTCGTAAACTGTACTAAAGTTTAACATTGTCAAGACTCAGAAGTCATAGTAACGCCCATTCAGCATGTAATGTGCAAATGAACCAAAATCGCTCACTACCTAATATAAATGCAGATCAATGACATCAAGCATAACATGACTCATCAATCAAGTAACCTGAAAATCAAAAAATAGTAAGACTTTCGTGGCCCCTCTTTCATACGGCTGTGATGACGAAAAGATTATCTAATGCAATAAAAATATTTTTTCATGAACTTAACTAGCCCTTTACACCTCAAAAGCATATGGAAATATCTGAAATAGGTATATCTGGATGTTTCCACGAAAGAAAGCATTGCGCAAATTCATCATCATCTACTATTTACACAAGGCAGAAATGCCTAAGAACCTGTAAACTCAATTTGATGGCTGTAGGACGGCATTTTACAAAAACATGATGTTCTGGTATAAGAAAGAGTAAAATTGGCATGTACAAATGTCACAGTAATTTTCACTAGTCAAATTTAACCACTCTTAGGAACATATCAATGCTTTTGAAAGCTGTTACACCGGCTATTCTGAAAAATATGTTTTGACAGAAACGAAAAATTAAGATAGATATATACATATTTGAATTTCTATATTTGGATGTATGTAAATCATGTCATCCTAAAATCAACTTCAATACTTGTCGGACAAGCCTTTCCAGAAAGAGAAAACTTTGAATAAATATGACCCAAACAATTCTCAAAATTACAAATATGCAACGTTTATGCTAATTTGAAAATGTATTGATGCATTTTCCCAATAAATATGTTTATCAATCATTTTTCATAGAAGTACTCTATCATGAATGGATCTTTTGAAGGTTTTGAAGGTTTAAGTCAAAATTCAGTAGTTTTCTCATAATTCTGCCAGATAGATGTACGAGTTTCCACTCAGTTCTACGGATGGTCAAACGGACTGAATTTGGATATTCGAATTCCCAGTTGATGTTACTAGTCTTGATCGTTCTGTATAGTTGACGTGCGCACATATTGAGCCGCTTCCGGGCGCACTGCTCGGTTCAACGCGAACTCCCTTGTTTGAGTGACACTGATGGAGCATTTTCAATGTTTCCATATAACCAGATCGCCAGTACCAGACCGTCATTTTTGGTGAAAAGTAATATACAATCGTTTTTCTTCATAGAAACATACAGAAACGAAAAGATGGAAAGAAGTTTCTGGTGTAAACAGAGAAATTAAGGATCCACTTCGCTTACTATATGTCAAGCTAGATAAGGAACTCAATTTTGAAGACTACAAAACGGTCATGACAATAGTTGGTGATAAAATCGAAAAACATCGGAGAAAAGAATATGCGACACCTGCTGAATTATTTAGAGAACTTTCAACATCGCGGCTACATATCAGAGAGCAACCTTACGCCATTGGTACAACTCTTAAACATGATACAGCGACCTAAATTGGTCGAAATGGTACATGAATTCGAAAGGCAGCTGAAGTCCGAACCAAGTAAATCAAGTAAACTTAATCGTAAGTGTAAATCATGTTTCGAGTAATGTTGTTTAGAAAAGAGTAAATAGCTCAAAACGGTCATGACAATAGTTGGTGATAAAATATTGGAAAAATAATTTTTCAGGTAATAAAGTTAATCAATCAATCAATCAGCTCCAGCTGAAGATAATCAAATAACTATCACCAAGAAATCGCTCGGTGGGTTAGTGGTTAGCGCGTAGGGCTCTGAGTGAAAGTCTGTAGGTTCGAATTCTGGTGAAGGCATGTATAGCTTAGGCCTTGCAGTAGGTGTTACTGTTGGCTTTGGAGGTTTGACTAGGTTGGGAAAATGACTCCTTGTTGGTTGGCATTTAATGAACAGAGACGGTAGAGCAGATTGAGCCGCTTGCGGCCGCATTGCTCGGTTCAATGCGAACTCACCTGTTTGAGTGACACTGATAGAGCTCTTCAATGTTTTCATAAAAAAAGATCGTCAGTACACTGAAAATCAATATTGGTGAAATATAATATACAATCGTTTTTCTTCATAGAACATACAGAAACGAAAAGATGGAAAGACGTTTCTGGTGTAAACAGAGGAACTTGGGATCCACTTCGCTTACTATATGTCAACCTAGATAAGGAACTCAATTTTGAAGAACACAAAACTTTGATGATTTAGTTGGTGATAAAATCGGAAAACGTCTGCAAGACCGATGGAGACACCTGCTGAATTATTTGAAGAACTTGAAGATCTCGACTACATATCAGAGACCAATCTTACGCTGTTGGGACAATCCTTAAACCTAATACACCGACCTAAATTGGTCGCAATGGTACATGAATTCGAAAGGCAACTGAAGTCCGATCCGAGTAAATCAAGTAACTTAATCGTAAGTGTAAATCATGTTTCGAGTAATGTTGTTTAGAAAAGAGTAAATAGCTCCAAGCTGAGGATAATCAAATAACTATCACCAAGAATCGCTCCGTGGGTTAGTGGTTAGCGCGTAGGGCTCTCGAGTGAAAATCTGTAAGTTCGAATTCTGGTGAAGGCATGCATTGTTTAGGCCTTGTGGTATGTGTTACTGTGGGCTTTGGAGGATTGACTAGGTTGGAAAAAGGACCGCTAGTTGGTAGGCATTTAATGAACAGAGACGGCAGAGCAGATGAGTAGTATCAATGCCATTGACTATTAGAGACGAAACTTTTTATACCACTAAAACCTGAACAAATTTACATGAACTGCAAAATAGAATGGAGTCAGAACCGCCTAGTAGGTTCTGACGGAAATAAACACTACAGGGAACAATACTATGACGTAGGGAGTGTGGTTTAAGATACCAGGAGGTGTGTTTCATCGTAATAACATTCAAACATGACGGCAGAATGGAGAAGTAACATGTGAAGTACTGACACTTCTACATGTAAACATTCAGGTATCTTGAAAGCAAAACGAATACCGCTAGTAAACAGAAGCTTGAAAAACTTGCCTTCTTGCCAGTACATGTCCATTCGTAAACTGTACTAAAGTTTAACATTGTCAAGACTCAGAAGTCATAGTAACGCCCATTCAGCATGTAATGTGCAAATGAACCAAAATCGCTCACTACCTAATACAAATGCAGATCAATGACATCAAGCATAACATGACTCATCAATCAAGTAACCTGAAAATCAAAAAATAGTAAGACTTTCGTGGCCCCTCTTCCATATGGCAGTGATGATGAAAAATTATCCAATGCAATAGAAATATTTTTTCATGGACTTAACCAGCCCATGGCACCTCAAAATCAATATAGAAATACCTGTTATAGGTATATCTAGATGTTTCCACAAAAGAAAGTATTGCGCAAATTTCATCATCATCTACTATTTACACAAGGCAGAAAGAAATGCCTAAGAACCTGTAAACTCAATTTGATGGCTGTAGGACGGCATTTTACAAAACATGATGTTCTGGTATAAGAAAGAGATAAATTGGCATGTTACAAATGTCACAGTAAGTTTCACTAGTCAAAATTAAACCACTCTTAGGAACATATCAATGCTTCTGAAAGCTGTTACACCGGCTATTCTGAAAAATACGTTTTGACAGAAATGAAAAATTAAGATAGATATAAACATATTTGAATTTCTTCATTTGGATGTATCTAAATCATGTCATCCTAAAAAAATCAACTTCAATACCTGTCGGACAAGCCTTTCCAGAAAGAGAAAACTTTGAATAAATATGACCCAAACAATTCTCAAAAGTACAGATATGCAACGTTTATGCTAATTTGAAAGTGTGTTGATCCATTTTCCCAATAAACATGTTTACCAATCGTTTTTCATGGAAGTAATCTATCATCAATGGAATTTATGGAGGTTTAAAAGTCAACATTTAGTAGTTTTCTCATAATTCTGCCAGCTTGATCTAGGAGTTTCCACTCAGTTCCACATAATCGTCCAATGATTCCTCATACTAAAGCTGGTCAGGCTTGGTTTGATAACTTTTGAGTTATGAGCTATAAAAATTTGGTGCACAGACGGCTGGACAAACGGACAGACCTTTGATATTCGAATTCCCAGTTGATGTTACTGGTCTTGATCGTTCTTCGGAGTTGACGTGCCCGCATATTGAGCTGCTTGCGGTCGCACTGCTCGGTGCAATGGGAACTTACCTGTTTGAGGTACACTGATGAAGCTTTTCAATGTTTTCATAAATCAGATCGTCAGTACACTGAACATCATTTTTGGTGGAAAATAATATACAATCGTTTTTCTTCTTAGAACATACAGAAACGAAACGGAAAGACGTTCCTGGTGCAAACATACGAACTTTGAATCCACTTCGCGTACTCTATGTCAAGCTGAATGATGAACTCGGTGCTATTGGACATGAAACTCTGATCAGTGTAGTTGGTGATAGAATTGACAACCGTCAGCGACAACAATTCGAGAACTCTGCTGAAATATTTCAAGCACTTGAAGAACGTGGCTACATATCAGAGAGTGACCTTACGCTGTTGGTACAAATGTTCGACCAGATGAAGTTGCCTAAATTGGTCGCAATGGTCCGTGAATGCGAAAGGCAACTGAAGTCCGAACCAAGTAAATGAAGTAAAACTTAATCGTAAGTGTAAATCATGTTCCGATGACGTTGTGTAGAAACGAGTAATAGCTCCCAAGCTGACGATAATCAAATAGCTATCTTTTGGTAGTTAGAGAAGTTTAATCATATATTCTCAAAAATGAGCTGTTGAACTTTTATCAGTAGCCGTGCTTTGCTCTGAATTGTTCACCTTTATATTATAGATATTCAAAATAAAGATTCATTTTGTGCTTTCCCGTAAGAGATTCTATCCATCCAAACTTACCAATAAGTGTAACTCATAATGGCCACTAATCTCAAAATAATATATTAGTAAAATGGTACCTTTCTCAAAATTTCTCTTCAGTTAGGGAGGGTTCATTAGATCTTATGGGAAGAGGTCAGGGTGCTGTTATGCATATTTTTTTTCGCATTCCGAAAATTGACAATCGCGCTTTTATTAATATTTTCATAGCTTGTATGCTACTATTCGAAGATCTACACAGTATTACTTTGGCCGACCTTCGTGTGAATATATTTCTGAATCAATATTGCTAGAGAACAAAATTGTAGCATGTTTGTTCTGTACATTTTTTTGTGTTTTTTTTGACCAGCCTCGTCAATGTAAAGTTGTCCGTCCTTTGCGACCTAAATCTCCGATTAAAATCTGACGTATACAGATGGTGAGATTTCCGCTTTTGCTTGTGCTTTTCTGTTCTCGTTAGACGCAGCCGTAAAGGAGAATGAAAGATTGGAATGGCGGTACTGAAGAGGCATCTAACTAATGGCGAAGGCTCTGGATATTCGACCTTCTGATTGGCAGAACAGACGTCGTTCTGTTGTTGTAGATTTAAGGTCCGGATTTCCATTTATGTATGATGTTTGATGACAGAAAATATCGTATTTGGTATGTTACATATTAAATAGTAAAGTTCATATCATCTGGCCGGATTTAAAGCTAAAACTTAAAGGTATTGAGAATATATGAACTGATTCCATTCCATGGGATGACGACTTGACACATTTTTTCTCGGTTTTGTCGATTCAGCATGACGAAATGAACATAATGCAGAATATTTCCTGCCGAATGGTCAAACGTTTGAAGGCTACATTAAGGAATATCTGAATAAAAACAAACAAAATAAATAAAGCAATTTTTTATATTTGTTCTTTCCATTTATCGTCTGTGACTGTAACTTTTCATGTAAGTATAATCATCTAATTCATATAAAATATTTTTCAACACTCTTTAGCAAGTTGTTTTAGGTTTCATGGACAGATGTGTGTACAGCTGATGTATAGTAAACGGAAAAGGGATCTTTATAAAAAGAAACAAAACATTACTTGAAGTGTTTTCCAAACTGCAATACAAGAATTAGTAGTTAAATGGAGGGTAAAACGTGTGGAGGTTACGTTAGTTTTCTTTATAAATATCATTTGTTTATTCAGAATTTCCATTGCATAGCCTGAGACTAACATTAATGGTCTTATAACATAAAACAACGTGAAGTATTTTTCTGCTGGTATTGCCTCTTATGATGATGCAGCTTCACATTTTCAGAGAAATGTCATAGTTATTTGTTCAAGTACGATTTACATGAATACTAGCAAAGATTACCCATTTTTTCGATATGCAACGATGACAAAAACATGT
Organism: Ptychodera flava; assembly: GCF_041260155.1. NCBI lineage: Eukaryota > Metazoa > Hemichordata > Enteropneusta > Ptychoderidae > Ptychodera > Ptychodera flava. Next base: position 39,513,129 of record NC_091928.1, read on the forward strand.
AATTGCACCAAATTGCCATTTATCACTGTATTTTTCATTTCTGCTGTTGAAGATTGTAAACCATCTCTCATGATCTGTACAGTATGGTCAGTGATGGCTTCTTATGAATAACAAAACTGAGTGGATTGTCTACATGCGTGCTATAGTCAGTGCATTTGATTCCAAAACACTTGTAAAAACCAAGCTTAACTTGAAACATACAAGATTTGGTTGCAATTAATAGGTATAATGTATATTATATTATAGCTTTGTCAATACCAGTGAATTTTGTGACGTCATATCCATACATTATTACTGATAATGTATTCCATTATTCAGCATTGCTGCCCCACAGCAAGCAAGTTTTTTTTTGGAAAACGAAAAAAGGACTGGGCATTTAAAAGGAGGGGAAATATCGGATAAACCATGTAATACACAAAACTATAAATCTTGACAATGGTTCACAATATTGATAATAATGTCTTACTGTACGATTTATTACATTTTTGAGTCCTCACGCACGCACTTGCCGTCTGTCTGGCTGTCGCTCAGCATGCAGTCCCCGATACGCTGGTTGTACTACTACGTTTGTTAACAACATGGTTCGCTTCTTTGCCGTATAGGTGAAACAGAACTCAGTACGTTTGCAAACTCCTAGACGATACTGGGTTTGACACATGGCATATTATGTATGTCAGTGGCCATGTAAACGATGCAAGCTTGAAAGGCTACTCGAACCAGCCGTAAACGGGCCAACAACGGCAGCTTGCTGTCATCAACCTTGACCGGAAGTGTCTACGGATATACTACGGAGCCATTCAAAGTCTCGGTCCAAGGTCAGCTACTACCAACAATCATGACGACCGTGGACTCTCCGTTGATCTAACATCTCGGCCACCTAATTCTGATGCACTGACTGTAATCGGAGACAACTTTCATTCATCGTTTTTTTCTCCATGTCTGTGACTTTACCTTGCCTTGTTCTCGATATCGCGACGGTACCAAAACCCTCTAGTATGTTTGTCAACTGTACCTTTCAAGCACCCGTTTACGTCAAGTTCTGTCGTTCGCCGAAATAAAATAGCTCTTCTCAAGGAGCCACGAAAATTAAATTTATAGACACAATTATTATTGAAATATAAACATTTGAATAACAATGTTGAGCTCTGTTGATATCGTTTGCAACGAATGCTGTACTACTAGCGACATAATAATGATCGTATTGATCAGCTGATACCATGGCATGCAGCTTGCTGATCATACTGATGTCGATGCATGAACATTCCGTTTCCTTCATCTCTTGCATTTCACCATGTCGATTTTTTGAATGGCATGATATTTAAAGGTGATGTTTCAAGTTTGATATAGACGGTAGGGATGCAGTTACTTTTCATTTCCTTCGAAAATACATCGTTTTTCAATTCAAAATGAACCGTGAAAGTGCTGGTCTTTTTTTGTGCTGAACGTGCAGTTTGGAGTGCATGTAATATGTACAGAGTCAGGGCCGATCATGCTGGACGACGCTCACTGGCTTCAAACTCAGTTTAAAAATTCCTTTTTTATTCGTTTTCTACAACTACAAATTCACTGGCATTGCCCAAACTATAAAATAATAGCAATAATGCACCCCCTCCCGGCTCATAATGGACTCAAGCAAACTTTGCACTCCATAATGTACTCGGCTTCGCCTCGTACATTATGTCGTACAAAGTTGCTTTCGTCCATTATGAGCCGGGAGGGGGTGCATTATTGCTTAATTATAGTATCAAGTCAGTTATTACATGCTATCATTTATGAACTTCATATTGTTTTGAATTTAATAAGAAAAATTAAAAGTAAAAATAAGGTTACTCACGATATGTTGTCTTTCAAATATTTTACTTTCCGTGTTACTTTACATTCAGGTCAATGTTGTATCACCTTACTTCAAAATTACGGTCTGTATTCCGAAAAGAATCACAGACAACAAAATAATTATTCACATGAGCAAGCGTTCCTTTGAGTAATGAAGCCTTGGAGGAATCTTTCCGGCAGTGTGTAATAATGTGAAGTAAATTGCTCATAACGTATTTCAGTGAATTGGTTAAAGAAAAATAAGCATTATCAAATGCTTTCTGCAGACGAACAAATATTCGTGTCATTTTAGTTTCATAGTTTTTAATATACTTCAGCCATTCTGATTTCTTTGGATTTTGTCACTCTTGTTAACTCTGCCGAGTGATATATTCTTCAATGCAGAGATGCTGCTTACCTAGGTGAGATCATGATTGTTGCTGCAAACGTTTTGCGATAAACATGTGCATTCAAGTTAATGTAACACCGAGATCTTTCTGTGATTTATTAATCGCCGAAAGTTGTGTTTAAAGCTACGTTTTGCATCGTCCACGATCATCCATTGTAAAGGTAGCTCATTAGTCTGGTTGACGCATTTGTTGTTATTTTGATAATAAAATATACTAAGAACAATTGTTTGCTGTTGTTGTTGTTTTTGTTGTTGTTGCTTCATATTCAATATTTCGTATTGATGCGGGTACAAGTATATAATACATCATAACAGTTGGGCTTCCATAGCTGTCGGTACCAGTCAGGTAGTGAGTATATGGTTGAACGTTACACTGCTTCTTCCTTCATACACAACATTAACAACTGGTTCCAGATTATGTTCCAGATAAACAGATACACTTGTGAGCATCTTTTAGCCAGGCCCCCCGGGTTACGTGACTGTTGTACAACTATATGCAGGGTTCTGCTGTCCCTATTTTGTTAAAAGTTCTCCTTAGGGGTGGCCCATTTGATTTAGCTGGGGGGGAGGCTGGAGGATTGAGAAAAAATTGTTGCCGGCAAATGCCAAAAAAAAATTGTCTCTGCAGAAGAGAAGGAAAAAGTCGCTTCTAGAAAGGCTGCAAAAAATTGCTGTGATACACCCGTGGGTGATAGACCAGCTTTCAGTGCTCTCTGGAGCTGCCACCTACGGCGGCATTTTTGAAAAAGAATCTTTGAGAACAGAATTATATTATCTCTGGAGCTGCCGCCTACGGCGGCATTTTTGAATGGGTATCTATAGAAACATAAACCTCTTCTCAGCACCAAGAATCACGGTTACTCTGGAGTGACCGTGCATACAGAGTGACAGTACATGAATTTGTATTTTACACGATTGGAACTAATTTTGGAGAATTGGATCTTCAAATGATTTCAAATTTTTCAAAAGTGTTTAGTGCCCCATAGCTGAATGTTGCAATGAGCGTACAATTGCAGATTAAACAGACATTACTTCATCATCCAATTATCCCAAATTAGTCCCAATCATGTTACTTGTATTCTGCTGCTGCACTCCCCGACTGCATTGTGTTATAAATGCAATACTGCCAGTGTTAGAATACACGTGAGAATGTTTGTCAAGTCTACTAAAGAGATTGAAATCAATAATCAAATAGATCTCATTACAAAGCTGTAATACTTTATTGACAGATTTATGTATATTAAAGTTTAAGATTTTGTCTCAAATTTTACCAGAAAACAAAACACTTGGTGAATGTCAATGTCATGTTGTATGCCATCTGATCAGATATTTCATGATGGAGAATTAAAAGAATATTAACCTGCCTTTCATATCTCAGTAAATATGTATGATTTGTAATATTCATTGTATGTGTAATTGCTTTAACTCAAGTCTTCAGTCGCATTTGTTGACAAAAATAAAACAAAATAAAACCAAAATTAAAAACACCTCTCAGATTGCACCAGACTGCAGCATTGCACGCATCAATTTCTTAAAATTTCATTGCAACATAGGGACAGTCCCCTCTGATGCTCTCCCCCTCAGCATCTCGTGCATTCTCCCCCGTACTTTCAAATTCTGCCCTTTCAGATATCCTAGTGAAAACCCTGTCATGATACACATCCGGATTAAACAATAGTACATGGTTGGATATTAGTTATAGCGCGTGAGCTTTTTTATCTGTATTTTGTTGTCACTTGTGGCTGTATTTTTGTAAATTTTACAAATAGGCCCATATATATTGGTATTTCACTTTTCTAAGTTGGGGGGGGGGGCAGTCAAAATTTCTGAGTTAGAGAGGGGGTTACTCAAAGTAAGTTGGCAGGGGGTAACTTGAAATTTAGGAGTTTCCGATGAAATTTCTCCCTCCCCCAGGCCGTAAATAATGACGGCTATCTTAGTGATAGGCTGTTACGCACATAGAGAGGTGGCTCGAGCACAGGCATTCGACTCAATGCAAGCAAACTAAATAACCGTCACTGGTGCAACCAGTAAGAATAAAAGGTGTGTAAGCGCTTACTGCACTGGTTGCATCAGTGACGGTTTGCTGGCATTGAGTCGAATGCCTGTGGGCGAGAATGTCCGACTTTGGCCACAGTCACCTGTTTTCTAAAATTTATTCACTCTGCGCCCACGACGTTGTTCTCCTGAAAAGAGGAGCATATGTATTGAGGCGCGTAGGGGACAGCGGAAGAAAACAGTTATCAGGTGACTGTGGCTTTGGCTACGCCGCCTCCCGGACTTTGGGGTGGCGAAGCCAAAGCTGGACACTCTCGCCAACCTGAAGTACTGCGGCTAACTCTCGCCATAGTCTTAAGGCTAAGAGAGGTGGGTGTGACGGTCAGCCATGTAACTGTTGACGAGAAAAGCCAATCGGCGGGGGCCAGTCCAGCTATTGTCAGCGTGAAGGTATCCAAGGCATGGTATGGGATTCCCTTGTACCACGTGATCATCTTTGTGACGTACTTCCGGCTTCCCCAACGATCCTGTCTGTGGTGTAACGACGACGCAACTGAGCACGTCTAGCTGGCAAAGAGAATTACGATGAAAGTGTCCGACATATGATGCTGTGACCTCGACCAGTATTCGTAGTTGGTGCATGTGTTTATCTGCAGTACAGTTTTTGTGACAAAGGAACAATTACAGAGCTAACAGAACAATGAACGCTATATTAGGTGAGTATTACACTTTACACTCCCCTATTTAAAATGGCCACCCAAGCTTTGGTAGAGTCGCCTCTGATAGTCTGAATAGTCTGAAGTTTAGTGACCGCAACTATTTTACAAATTACATATTCAAATACTTCCAGTGTATATCCTCAGCGTCCACGTCAAAACCAAAGTGTCAATAGCCGACAGGCCCTGTATTTTGACCACGGTTATGCTGATTAACCGTGATTTACCTCTCGTATTTTATTGTCGACCTGAAGTTACTGTCAGCCAAACTTCGAGGTAAAAACATGGTTTTAATAGCAATTTTTGACAATTATTTGTATTATCTGTGATTTGAATTATTTGTAGCTGAACACAAAATTCGTCATATTCCAGTCAAAAAGTGTGACTGCAGGCCTCCTACCTATAGTCTAGTCAAAATACGGAAATGAGTAGCCCAGCCTCAAGCAAATTGCAACACAAACCATTCATGTGGTTTTGTACTGGCGTGATCCTGCCTACTGTGACTATTAAAAGTAGTTGAAAATTCTCGACCGCGGAGTGACGTCAGTAGGTGAAACACATACGAGGGCTGTGAATGAGAGATCAGACGATACAGAAGAGCGAATGATACAGAAATTGTGTGGAAAAAAGCAGAACTAAAAGTTATGTCATTTATGTATAATTGAAACTTTGAATATTGCTTTGGTGATTGAAATATCCGAACTTCACCACGGCGCTGTGACGCAAAAATGACGTAAAAAACCGCAAGTACCCGGATTACCCGGGGTCGAGAATGGTAAGATATGAAACCTTATTTTCGTGTTATTTAATGCGTAATTTATGGTAAAAATTTTGAATATTTAGAATGCAAGTGTTCTTGGATTTTGTGACATGTACTGTTGTCCTCAATTCAGGGTCACCAGCTTGAAATAGATATGTCAACATTTTGTTGGTATTGTGGTCATCTTTCAAAATAATATCTAAACATTCTCGGAGGTCAATAAATGCAGTAAAATGCTCATTCTATCTATCTATAAAAGTCTCAAGTTGTCACTATAGTAACCAGTCTCTTGATTGAAATTTGAATCTGAAGTGAAGAACAGCAAGTTAAACTAGTCTAATTCATAAGTATTTTGTAGATTGGTTTTCAGTTGTTCATCTATAATACTCTAACGTAGAAAAAATAAGCTAATTGTAGCTGTGGATATTGGGTCGTAGATGATTTATTACAGAAGAAACACAAACCTTGTTACAGAAGGCTTCCTAAGACATAGTATAGCTTCCTGTCTTAACCCTTTCACCACCATGGTTTTACCCAAACCAATCGTTATCAATGGTGATCTTGGACCTGTTCACATGGAACTGGGGGTGAACAGGTTAAAGGGGCAGGTTGTTTTATCAGTTGTATCGGTAAGCAAATTGATTAACTGTGCACAACTTTGAAAAGACAACAAAGGACTAAAATAACATCAACAGTAAATGTCAACAATTACTATTATGAGAACCAGGGATTGAGGAGTGCCCCTTTAAGTCATAAAAGAATCATGATGAAGAATTTACATTTTTTGTGCTAGAAAGTATCAGTAACAGAAAGAGGGTAAAATGTGTCCAGGTCAATTTTATTTTGGTCCCTTTGACGCATGATTTGTACCATTTGACTGAAATCCAGGTGATTGGAGATTAAGTTGACTGGAATTCTTGCAATACAGCCATTGTTGCTGTTTGTTGGCCAACTGACCAGCTTACACTGTGTAATCCATGAGAGTTACAAATATTGCAGATATGATCACTCCCAGTAAAAGAGTCCATCCCCCTCCCATACATATACGTATTACATGCATCAAATCAAGATTGCCTAGTAGGTAATGCAGTGAGTGGCAAGAGGTCTTGTTGCTGCCAGCAGTAACATGTTAATATGTGTATTGTTTTATAGTATGTTAATTACTGGCTTACCCAGCAAACTCGTGATTTTCATACCGTACAAATGTCAACAAGAAAACTGATCATCATTTGTTGCACATTAGGTACCCTGTATCCTTTCCATGGACGAGGTCCTGATCCCGTGGAGGAGGTTTTTACAGCGATAAATACAACAAGGGCTACATAATGGCAGAGTGTCTGAAGAAAGTGGACCCCATGTCGATGAAACGAGGGATGACATTCTTACACCATGTGGCAATGAGTAACAAGTACAAGCTGATTGCCCCTCTCTATGCGCTCTGTAACTACGGTGAACTTCTCCAGGTGCGCGCCGGTGATGAGTCGCAGTTCACCGGGATGACACCCATAGAGGTGGCTGAAAAGATGAAAAACAGATCCGTGCTTCAGAAATTGAAAATTCATAAAATGTTTGAGGACAGTTTAAGTGAGCTTCATATTGCAGCAAGAGACGGCGATGTTCAGAAAGTGGAGGAACTATGTCAGGGGGAGTACTTGTACAAAGTTGACGTTCGTGGGCTTTATGGAAATACAGCACTTTACACAGCGTGTGTTAGTGGCAAGCTGGACGTGGCAAAACAACTGATAAAATATGGAGCCAACCAACGGCAAAGAAATGACTGGGGAGACACCATACTTCATCGGTCGGCAAGATGGGGACAAACAGAAATACTGAGGTACTTGTTGGAGAATGATCCATACCTTGATATCAATACCATGAATTATGACGGATGCACGGCCTTGCATATGGCTGCATTGTATGGAAGTTTACCAGCGGTGCAACTCTTATTGGAATATGATGCTTATCCTAGGGCCAGAAACAACAATGGGCGAACACCACTAGACTATGCACACGAGGAAGGACACCACCAAATCTCTTTGGCTTTGCAAAATGTTTGAAAGATGTGCAGCACTGCACTGTTAGTATTCTATGCATGGTCTTGACTCAACAGCAGAAGAGTGGCACCTTGCAGTACTTTAAAGAGTTTTCAACTCTTCAAGATATTTTAGGAATTTCTTGAAATATTCTTGAATCAGTGTATGTCATAGGTAAAAATATTCTTGACTTTATAAGATTGAATGCAACTCAGAAATGTTCGGACTCTCAAACTTTACAATATTCTTTTGGCCACCTGTTTTGGCACATTTGAAGCTTATGGAGTAAGAAAGTTTTTTCCGGCTTTAGTTTTGTGAAAATCAGGAATCTTGTTTTCCAACATAGAGGTAACACAGCCATGGTGGCCATTTGTTTTTAATTTCAAATATTGGTAAATTTTGACTGATTCGTTTCTCTTGCACCAAAATTTGCATGAAACCCCTGATTTTTCTTGATTTTGAAAGAGAATGGTTGAAATTTTGCTTGAAAAAGTTTGAGCAAAAGTTTAAGAAATTTAATTTTTGAGGTGCAAATACCTTCAATGAAAACTTTCTGTGTAGTTATCAACATGGTAATGTGGAGAGCATATGGGGGACAAGACTTGAAGGTCCATTGGATCTGTCAATACCTGGATAAATACTGTGAAACACTTTGATTTAGCTGCATGTGTTTTTAGTGTTTTCAGATTCTCACTGCAATCAGCAAGTTTTTTAATTAGCTGAAAAAACATCCTAAGTATAGTGAAATGTTTAAATTAGTGGCAATGACAGACTTTGCGAAATTCGCTTAAACACACCAGTTAAAAAGATATGCTTTACATTGTTTAACACTATTTTTTACAGACATTGTGATGTCATCAATTTAAAGACATCAGGGGTGAAAGGGATGGTTTTGGTTTAAGGTATTGTCAAAAGGAATGGTGCTATAGAGTATTTAGAAGGTTGATCAAACATAAAAATTTACAAAGCTGTTCAAGAGAGAGTTATCCAGTAAGTCCATATTTGTAACAAATGCCTTTTCTGCCATCACAACTTTTCACTATAACAGCAATAAATCTGCCCAGACTTTTCAGTACTTCTGAAACAGCCTTATATTACTTCAAACTTGTTGATTTGATAAAACTCCACAAATACTCTCTGTTATTCAAAGCACCCACATGACCCGATGGATGTGTCCAGTAACCAAGATTGTTTTAGTGGTATACATGACTGCCAGGAAATTAAATTCTGTGAGTTCAAATGCTTAGCATATACTAAGCATGTACTTTTTGAAACAAAACTATTTATCTTTGAGCTGTTTACTCATCATTGTTGAATGGCAAGAGAGATATTTTGAAATAACACTTATTGCTCTGATAAAGTGGAAGATTGTTCCTCTTAAGAGAAAGAGTGAAAAAATGTGTGAAGTTAACTATTACATTTAAAAATCCCCTTGAGCAGTTTACATGACATATATTGTAGCCATTATCCCAATATGTAACATTACAAAATACCTTCTAATTGAATATTGTGTAGTTTTTAAAGTAGATCATATGAGCAAATTTGGTGTCAAGTAAAAGTAGACGTGCCCTTTTTGAAAGAAAACTTCGGTCCTCCAGAAAGAGGAATGTGTGTAAGTTGAAACATTGTAATGTATATGTAAGATTTGCAAAGTTTATACAGTGACAGTACTTCAATAATGATAATGTTTAGCAGTGTACATTTTGACAGGCTTTTGAAGTTGAACAAGAATTGAAGTCAACATTGTAGTAGGATGTGTAAAAAGTTAACACTAGAGACACACGTTATAACTTTCTTGAAGCATCTTTCTGAAGTCAAAGAGTGCCTTAATATGGGATATAGATTTTCTTTCAGTCATGGCATTGTCTTTCTGAGTAGATTGCATTATTCACCAATAGACAGCAAGAATTAACCAAGCCTTTAATAATGAAAACACATAAAATGTTTTGAGAACTTCTTTCCAAATCTATGTAATTTTTACAGAAGAACGTCGATATCATAATTTGAATAAACACTCAGAAAAACTTAAGTCTTTAACGTAACACCAACCCTGTCCTCTCTATAATATCTAACTCAGCTGATGGTATGATTTTAACTGACATTTTCATTAACAACATTGTTACCATACCTGTACATTAGAAAGCTGAATATACTATCAAAGAACACATTTCATTGATTTTATATCATTATTGCTGAGTATGTAACAAGTATTATATAAATTGTGTAAATTGTGATTGTACTAATACTAACACATATGTCCCAACTGAAACAGTACCTGTGTATAAACTGGTAAAGATAACATGACAAATAATATTTAAATACAGATATATTTTATGAATGTTTATAAATGGAAATAACTTACCTGTTGATAGAGGAAGAATGATATTTTGCCGTTTAGATGAGTGCCAAGTTTGAAAAGACGCTTTACATCAAACAGGTTTTGTTGCTTACTATTATGTGTTGGTAAATTGAGTCTCTTTGTTGAAAGGGAAATAGTTTACCACCGGTATATTGTAATTTAAAGGTCTTTTGTTGGTTTAACCCTTTGAGCATCAATTGTTATTGTCTGTAAAAATTATAATGCAGATAAGTTTTTTTCAAATTTAGACCATGTTTTCAGATTTTTTTTCAAAATTTTGATGGAAACTGTAGCCAATGAAAAGCTGTGTCCATTTTGTCCAAAATTATCAAAATATTTACAGAAAAATTCATAAAAATTGGTAAAATGTAACACTAATAATTTAGTGGGAAAGATTACAGCACTCAAAGGGTTAATGGTGTCAGTTGCATGGTATTATCAGAGCATTCTGTAAAAGAGTTGAATAACAAGTATTTACCTATGAATATTATATCTCCATGTCTCCTACTGAAAACAGATATGGTTTGTTAATTTAAAATTTCCATAACAAAACTCGTTGAAGTGTATTGCACTTTTTAGGCAGTCAAAGCAGTGTTGCATTTCAAGTACAATGAGTTATCTGTGTGTTACAAAGATGTTTGAAAAAATCATCAAATCTCATCAGGTTTATTGAGGATGTTTGTGTAGACAGTTTTAGTACTTGTAAGCAAATGATTTTTTACTCCAAAACATTTTAGGATAATTTATAGTATTTTGACCTTGTTTACTGTTATGTTATATTTCTCTTAATCTACCTGGGATGTCTTATTGACAGACATTAAGATAAAATCTGTCCCTGTGGACAAATTTCTCATCTACCGGTAGACACTTTTGTATTATCATTAGGGTTAGATCAAGGTTCAAAATTGTACTTTTTAACCAAAATACACTGTTGAATAGAAATGAATGTGTCTATTTAGGATACCTGTCAAGAATACCGACCATTCTCAAGTGTGTTGTTCTCAATAGACAGATTACACTGCATTATATTTCTATCCACTTTTGTTGATGAGGTAGAATTCAATTCTATGTAAAGATTTCCAACTCTTACAATTTGCAAGTTGGTGAACTGATTCATGCACCTATTAGGGCCTGTACAATACCAGTTGTATGATACACCCTCCTAGACCCTGGTTCAGGATCAACCATTAGCGACCGTTGTATACACTGCTTTGAAAAAGTGGCTGACATTTGAGTCTCTGCATAGGCTACTTGAGAGTCAATCACCCACAAAACTTACAAATTTGTGAAATTCTTAAGTAGCTGCCATTGTGTGTTTGAGTAATCACTGACTGAGACAACAGTGAAATATTGATTTTCAAAGTGAAAGAAAGTGATCATTTAAGTTTGTGGCCTGCTTGTCAATGGTCAGAAATGAAATGATTGAATTATCTATCCAACAAGGATCCTCATGTAATATTTACAATAGGGGTCATAAAATGTAAGTTGACTGCACATTTTGATGTTTTTTGAGATGAATTTATAGATACCTATAGTTTTGATATCTAGATCTGTAACAAATGGGAATGTTTTTATTTTGTTTGTTGAAAAATAAAAATTATGCACTATCATATGTTATGAATTTGTGTGGCTCGTCTGATTACTATCATATCCACTCCAAATGATTTTTAGCATTATTTATGTTGTTCATGGCAAACAGAATTGACGTATACATGTACAATGTTGCTTATCTATTTGTTTGTGTCTTGTACTCATATTAATATGGTTTCACGGGTCATTTCATGCACAAAATCACTAAACTTTCAAGACAAATTTCCTTGATTGAAATTTAAAATAAATGCAATTATGATTATAAATAATTTATTCACTTAACCTCTATACCATGACTTTCCCATAACCATAATTTCTCATACACAAACTTTGTACATATATGGACTACATCCATATACTAGGTTTAGGGGCATGGCTGCTTGTAGTAAGAGTCGTTTTCAAGTACAGCAATGTTGAAACAATAACAACAAATGACTAGTTTTTCCAAGAGCAATACAACAATATGTAAAGTTTGAATATTTCTCGGCTACCTTAGATTATAACATTTTAAAGGGGGGGGGGGGTTTCCTCTGTCCGATGAGGGCGCTACACGACATCAGCTGTGAGGTCCACTGCTCATCAACCCTGAGCTCGCGCTCGCCGGCTATAGTCATGGGTGTGTACAATGAAAAGAACAGCTTTTTGATGCTTTCACTTGTAAGGTCAAAGGTCGTCTCATCTTTGTTGTGCATCTGTACGTGCGTACGTGTACTACCGCATGCCCGGCGCGGCGGCGGCAAAAGGTAGTACCAGCAAGTCAGAGCTCGGCTTGGTAGCTGAATGGGACTCGAGGACATGTGAACGGTATTTGTACAGATAGCGTCTCCTTGCCATGGACTCGTCAGGTGAGCAATTACACATTAAAACCGCTTCATTTCTTTTAAAATAAAAGAGAGGTAAGGATGTGCCTGTTTGTGTTCAGTATTGTTGTGAGAAGACATTTCAGTTCTGTGCTATCTCATCTCAATCAAGGGCAAAAACCGACTGGTTGAAGTTGTAGAATAAATATTTGTTTTTCCTAAGCCGTTATCTGAAAAGACGGCTGCATTTTTACCTCATGATAATTCGCTTTCTCTCGAAAGATACAGTGAAGGCATCGTCGGTTTCTGTCGTATTGGTCAAGAAAAACATTGCGGGGTCGTCGCCCGTTCACGCGCGACGTGCCGACTGACAAGCGTTTTATACCTGATGCTAATTTGAAAGCGACGTCGGCATTTGGGGTGAATTACCTGAAATAGATAAAATGTTTGCTTTATAAAAGGCTCCAGTTCCGTACCAGCAACACTGCATACCAGCACGTATTATAGGTAACTACTGCAGTCATCCAAACGGTCAACTGTTAAACTGTTGTGATAGCCAGATTAGTGAAGTAACAATTGATTTATATTAATTATACTGGTATGTTAATTGTGTTATGTAATGTTTGCAATGAGTGTAATAATCCGGATGTCACAGGCAAACTATACGTTGAAAAATATCAACACAACAGTTGAGTAATGTTTCATAAATAAATGTGGAGCCACCTCTTTTCAGAAACTATTGTGTTTTGACAAACAGTGTCTGTCCGCCAGACAGCAAGGTTCAAAACATTTAATTATTTTTTTAAGTCTTTATGATGAAAGCATGTACAACACTGATAGTACCACTGTTTTCTTTCTTTATGTCATGTATTACAAGTTGTTATTTTCAGATATAACAGTTTTATGCCAGCAAAACGATTACTTGGGACAGTTCATAATTTTATTGACTGCTTTTCTAGGATTTATCGCATGGATTAGAATGAGTTCCACCATCATAAAAGACAGGGAAATAAAATTTACGAGCAGCTACATCGATTTGTGCAAGTAAAGCTACACTCCCAGTAATATTGGAGATAATTAAAAGTGAAAAAAATGATAGCTGCATTGGTCTTTGAACAATAGCCCTGCTTGCAGAGAAAAAATACACATAAAAAATCCTTCCTTCCATCAGCTATTTCTATTGTGAACTCTGGAATTCTCTCAATTATAGCTCAGTCTTGGTTATGCACATCTCTAGATCTGATCAATTCAGTATTACTGTGTTGTATATTGTCTGTTGGGTTGATTGCATGTCAGTGCTGTGGCTTGATTGTATGGAGGAGCTCTGTGAAGCCAAAAGGAAATTTTCCATTGTATTTTAGAGTTTAATGGACAATATGCATTCGATGTGGAGGGCAACTTTTGTTGAGGGTGAAAACAGCTGATGAGCAATGACCAGGCTTGAAAAAAGTTGACCGTTTAGCCAAACAAAGAGGAAAGCACTTTCGGTCTGTATTAGGTTTGATACCAAACGTTTATGGGAAGGGATAAAAGCGTGGTAGTTTAATTCCAAAAGGAAAATTTGACAATGACCTGAATGACTTTGATGTTCTTGGTAATTTTCCTGTAAAAGCCGTAAACTATAGGAGACTGGCAGAATAAGTGTTATTGTCAAGTCAAAATCAATGCTGCTTAACGTGTTTTGTGAATGTGCAGGACAGTTTATTGGAGAAAGTAAACTCTGTGGCACCTTGTAATCAACACTTTCATCAATGAATACCTTCCAGCAATACTGCAAACTTCTGATCAACAATTCAGAGGTTTGTAGATGTGTTTGTCCTGTCAAAATGCACTGAGGAAGTCACAAATGTTTTTTCCTGGTGTTTTGTATCTGTCTTTGTGTCCATTGAATAGATTGTCCTTACTCAGAACAAAGACAACATGGTATTCTAGTTTATACAGCCAGTCTATGGTATAATGGCTATCCTCTAACACTGAGTAGTCAAACAACTTGAAGCAAATGCCACGGTGTCTTTCCCACTTTCAAAGTTGAAGAAGTAAAGTTAAAGAGACACCATAAAGGATAATAATCATTAAAATTTAATCAGGTGCTCACCAGTCAAATAGTTTCTACTTTTCCTGTGACTACAATGGTAGTTCTATGGGGTAATGGCCTTGTAACAAATCCCTCACTGTGTTTCATTGTCTCTCAACTATGTTGTTATTGATCAGGGGTTTAGGTTTTACACCAGGGTTTAGAGGCCTGTGCTATTGAAAAACACCTTTGTGTCTTGGTAAAACGTGTGCCCTTGCAATATATGCCCCCTGGAAATAATAAGTTGTACCTTCGTCAATTGCCTGCCAGAATCACTTTTGCCACATAGAACCACAATAAATCTGTTTCTTCTTCCTTTTTTTGATCCATACTCTTTGTTAAAGCAAGGCAGTAACTTTCAGAGACCAAAAGACTACAGAGTTTGGACAATGTTACTATTCAATATGCCACATGATGTTGTCTATTTGTCAAGAATTTTTTTTAATTTTTATTCAACACTTGAAATGTAACTTAATATATGATGTAGTGTCACACATTTTCCCATATAAGAAGTATACTTATGTGCATTTTACAATGTTTCAGTAGGGAGTGGCCTGGGACCTCTCCTAAATGATATCTGTGAAAGATATGGCGTTTAACAGCTGAACTTTCCTTGAACTGATGTTGCCATGCAAAAATCATCTCTTTCCTGAAGTATCTACCAGTGTACTTGTAGCTGTCAATCCCAGCTTGTCAATTGTAGTTGTTTGGAATGAAGCACTTGTGCACCAGTCACAGTACTGAGCATGCATCTGTTTGGTTCAAAAAGTCTTTTGATGTTGTCTGAGGAAGTTGACCTGACTAGACAGGTATGCAGTGTTAGAGTTAGACTCAGACAAATAACCAGGGCAGGTATGAATTCAGGAAAATATTTCTAGCAAAAGATACTCCTAGCATAATTTCTAGCATAATATTTGTATGATATATATAGATAAGGAGAACTATCTCAGATTAGAAATTATAAGATGCACTGACTCAGTAGTACTAATAAGATATATTCTTGTGAAAAAACCCTTGAAATTGCGCAGTATGTGTGTTAACTGTGAATGAAAAGTGGTGTCGAAATTCCGATGAAAAATCTTAAAGCCAATTATGTATTGTTGTAATTCAGAAGGGAGTGACCCTGAAAGTATTAAATAACAAAGTCAGATTGGCACAAAGACACATAGTAGAGAGGCTGTAGTCTTGTTCTGTTCAGCCCTGAAGAGTGGTGGTACCTTGAACTGCAGTGTACCTGGCAACAGAAATTGAAAGCCAAACACAACACTTTTGTCTTGTAATTAATGAGTTTGCATAGAGATGTTATAGGAGATATCAAGGAATTTGAAGTGAAATTTTAGTATGTGTTGTTGATTTTGATCCAGTCAAAATATGTCGCAAAATATACACAACACCTAACTTACATTTGCTGTCATCATGAAGGACAACAAATGTAATATGAGTACAATTTAACACTTTTTTCAATGTTTTAGTTTCTTTGTAAATAATATGACTTTAATAGTTTGTTAAATATTTATATGTGAATTAACACCAGTTTGAATTTAACTTTTCCTCAAAAAATGTATCAAAATCGTAGTGTAGAGTGACAGAAAATATGCGTATTATGATGTTAACATACTATCCAGTCTCAGAAATGAAGCAAATTTGTACAGTGGATGTATTATGTAATTGTAAGATAAACCATTTTTGCCCTAATCACCAACAGTTGTCACAGATTGTCACTGTCTTTCATTCCCAGGTGTTATGAGAGTTGTTGGCATGGTTGCCGTGGAAGCGGTTGTAATTCTAGGCGGCGTTTATCTCTACAATAAAAGAAATAGAGGTAAGAGACACACACATTTGACCTTTGACCCTGTTTACCCATATACTAAATCCAAGCATCTTTGTGAATGTCATGACATAACAAGGAGAGCTGGGATTTATGAGTGATTTCTTTTCTCTGTATGGTAATGAAGGTAACAATGCACCATTCGGTTGTGTGTGACCGCTCGTTGACCCCTACATAGCTGGTGACATCACTGCTATAGTGTGTTTCACGATGTACAACATACATGACATATGCTAGTTCTGAAATGTTCAACAATTTTAAACTATAACAAAGCATATAGAATTCAAAAATTTGTATGCAAAATAATGTGGTTTCCACTAAAAAATATGTGTGTGATACTTTAAATGTACACCAAACCATTCTAATGCTTTCCATATAAACGATAGAGGTAACAGTATCACCAGTATGTTGGCATAGTGGAGATAAACTGAATTTTAATAATATAACGATCCATATGTTGACATACTAATGTCAAAAATTATCACAAATTTATGACAAAACTATTAGAATAGCAGTGAAACTGTTTCAGATGTTGAGATATTTATCATCACTGCTGCGTGAATGAATTCCCAGTCAGTAGATTTTCCAACAAACACGGCAACTGTAATTGTATTTTTTAATTAGTTGACATAATCAGCAATGCTTGAATCAACAGATATGATTAAATAGAAAAAACAAAAGAAACTCCTTCATCAGCCAATTATTGTGAACAAGGACAGTTTGTGTTTCAACTTTAATTGAAAAACAGATGCTGTAAGTGTAATTTGATATTTCACTTGATACACTGAGTTTATTCAGTATGGCACTATTACTGTAAGTTCACAGGGTGACCAATTGTCCTCAACAACCAAATGGAGGTCACAGTGCTGTGATAATCATTGCCATCCATCGAAAAATAGGTTCAAAGATTTCATTTTAAAATATGGATCAAATGGATTAAATATGGATTAAATTCCAATGTAAATCACACATCTAAATTTTAATTTCTCTATAAGAATTAGAAAATGAAAAGTTATTAGTTATAGCTAGGTAAATACAGTCTTCTCCCCAGGATTTTGTTAAAAGAGGGCGAAGATGTGGTGCGAAGCACCACAAGCGACCGCGTTAGCGGTCGCGGGGGGAGGTGAGGAGGGGGGTGTCCCCCCTCCTGCCATTGGAGCTTTTGAAAAACAGAGATTAAAATAGTGTTATTTGGTGGCACTTGGGGAGTATTTTTTCAGATTTTTTTCATATAAAAAAGCTCAAAGGAAAAGAAATCTGAGACAGTGTTCCATAACTTTTATTCCAGTTCACTGATTTCAATGAAGATTATATTTTTTGAAAACGAAAACATAGCGACAGACATACATTTATTCATCGATGTCAAATTATCACCATAACACTTACGCTTATGTGTTCTCAGCCTGATACACGTACACGTCCAACCGAGTCTAACAATAGGTCGTTTTGCTTTGGGAAGGAATACACAAGCGAAATTCTAACCTCCTATAAAAACTTCAGAGTACTCTGCTGTCCTTGGTTACCCTCAAGTTCCTAGGCATGTAAGTCGGTTACCTAATGCACGGCCCCCATGGAGGGACTGACTGTGGCTAACGTTACGGCCTGTGCCATGCAAATATGGCTGCCATCAATCACCGTCCCTCCACCCTCGAGGGAGGAGGGACGGTGCATCAATGACTGAGTTGCACATGGGCTTAAATGATCTCGGATGACATCACAAACTCGCGAGATTTGCAAGATCGATGAGAATTACGTTTGCAGCCTGCAGGATCGACGCTCAAGCTTGCATTTTGCTTGTAAATCACTGTCAACTTTTTTTTTACCCAGTACATTTTATTGTTTTATTTTTCAAAAAAATAAATCTTTTTCATTTCTGGCAAGGGGGCGCTCAGAATTTACAAGAGGGCGCCACGCCCCTGTTACCTTATTCAGGGAGAACACTGAAATATAAAGAAGTGAAAGTAAAAAGTAGAAAGAAAGAACATTTATTGAAACAATTGTTTACTTTAGAAAATATAAAGCAATTCTATATTCATATTAGAATGTTTCATATTACGCAGATTCTGTTAGAAAGTGTAATTTTTCATGTCTTTTTCATATAACGACAGCGTAAAAATAAACTACAAATCCCCATAGGACATGACAGTTGCACGCCAGCCACTCAACTCAGTATCCAGGCAACTTGTTAGCTGCCATGGCGACTACATTTCAAATTACATGCACAGGTGGTTCACCTAAACATAGGATTGGGTCGTAAAAATTCTTTTCTGCAAGGCTGGAGAAATTAGTCACCACGACAACAAAAGGAAGCCAGATCAAGTATTTATATGACTGACAATGATATTTGATAAATTACCGCATTAGCCAGGTGACACTAATGGGAGTCAAGATTATTTCACAATTTTAATTGACTCATTGAACTATTAGTATCGAATTCACATAACATTTACAGATTTTAACAAACGTACAAATCATAGTGGTGTTATGAATTTCATAAGTAAATGTGTTCAAAGCTGTATAGATTATGCAAAATTCTGCAGACAGAGCTCTCTAGTGTTCTTAATTATTCATCTTGTCTCCCTAAAGTCTCAACAGTGATTGAGGTTTGTCTGAAGTAAATGACAGTAATGTTGACATGTTATACAGTATCATCACGGCGCCATGTTTCCTGTCTTTGAAGTGTTTATTATAAAATCCTACCTAATGCTCAAAACTACATAAAAGTTGTCAGACTTCGCAAGATTTTATCAATGGTTTCTTTCCAAGAAAATGTTAACAAAATTGAATTTTTTTTCACTAAAAAGAACTGAAAAAAATTTAAAATCCATCAACGCTTGTCAGTTTATAGTCAGCTTCCTTGATTCAGTGTTCCATTACATGTTTATTTTGCTGTGAATTGTACACAAATAGGAGAGTTATTTGAAGTTTTTGTATGCCAACTATTGAAGATTGAACACATTGCTACTGCATGAACTACCAACCTAATGAGAGCCACCATGCTGTGATTTTGTTCATACACCTCTACTTGCTAGTACATAAAAAGTATTCTCCATTTATTGGCAGTCGTCCAATGATTTTCAGACCAGAATTGAAGCCGTGTTTGCTCAGAGCTAAAAGGCTTTGGTGAACTCATGGCTCAATAGAGTAAAACTATACCTTGTAGCTGCCATTTACTAACTGTGTAACTTTTAAATAGACACCAGTTTACCGATTACGAAGGCATTGTTGGCGGTGTCTCAGGTCACCGAGCGTGCAGCTCAGGGACTGTTCCGGGCAACTCACAAGCACTGTGGAATTTTGTTGTATTGAAATCACTCAATCATGTGTTGTTATATCTTTACGGCTTTTATTGAAGGACAATGGGTAAAGACAACACATTTAGCAGCTTCCTCCAATCATCATGTGAAGTTGCAATTTTTTCTAAAGATTTCTTCAACAAAGTTGATGAAATTTTTTTATTTTAGGATACCGCAATCATCAACTCACCTCCATTGTTAATTGGTAGACATCAGCTGTAACAGAGAATACTGTACAATGTACAAATACTTTTAGGCTGTATTGATGCTAAAAAAGTGAAATTAAAATCAACATTGAATCTTAAAAATGAGATTTTTGTGAGACAGGCCTGTGATTCATGGACTCTGTAGCAGTTGATGAATTAGAGCCCCACTAAGCTGCACCTTTTTTTTTTGCATTGTTTTGAGAAGATGGTGTGAAATCAAAAGCATGTAATAGTGCCTATCAAGTTTTACCACAGAACACTTTCCAAATATTTGTAATAGACACACAGACAATTTTGATTTTACAAGCTCAATAAATTTTTGAGTTGCAAGACTGAACGGGCATCCACAGGGCACATAGACAAAAACTGTGAGCAACAGGCAACTGAATCTCATCTCCAGGAATTGAAAATGTTC
Source organism: Ptychodera flava (assembly GCF_041260155.1). Classification (NCBI taxonomy): domain Eukaryota; kingdom Metazoa; phylum Hemichordata; class Enteropneusta; family Ptychoderidae; genus Ptychodera; species Ptychodera flava. The sequence continues at coordinate 39,533,425 of NC_091928.1, forward strand.
CATTTTCAAAGATGATATAAAAAAACGGGAATCAAAAACAGATCTGCAGATCAAATGTTATTTTGGTAGGCACATACAAACACGTGCAGATAATAGGTTGAGGCTTTAGGCTTATGAAAGCCAAAATAAAATAAAATTTAAAAGTTTAAAATTATTTACATATCATCAATATTGATGGAAATATCATAGATTTCCAGTTGAGATTGATAATATGTCTCATTGCTCATCACAATTAAACTGCTCACAGCCGCTCACACTATATTCTCTCAAGTGTGAATTTCAATAGTAATTTTCAGGGCAGAATCCAATTAACACTTTTGGCTTCAAAGTCAATTTTTGTCGCTGTTATAAAATATATTCCAGTCAAATTTTTTCAGATTTTTGCCAGAATTTTGATAAAAAACTGTAGTCCGCCAATGAAATGTGGTGTTCATTTGATCCAAAAAATTCATAAAAACTGGTAAAATGTTGCAGTAAAATTTTGGCGGGAAAAACTGCAGCACTCAGAGGGTTAAGCAAATCTTGTCATGATTAATAGTTAAGTTAGAGATTTTGAACTTAATCAAAAAATGATTTGTGCCAAATGCCACCATTAATATCACAGCGGAAAATACTTCTGTCACTAAAATATATTTCAAGTCATTATTTGAAGATTATATGCATGTCTGTATAGTCAAGGGATATACAGCTGTTGTTAAGCGTCTCAGTATGTGCATTGTTGAAAATTGAAGCTATTGTGTACGTTGTCCAATGAGTTGACCCTTGACCTCTGTGTCATTCATCCTTGTTGTGTGTCCTGCCCAGGGTCACTGCAGTGTAAAATACCCATGATGCATAAAGCATACAAAGAGGATGAATAGTCGGTACAACAATGGTGTTAGTGATACGCATTGTAAAGTCAGCAAGAACCAGTTGGTGTCTTTACCTTGCATATCACATTGCTTTGTATGGTCATTGCAATAACTGTCTGGCCGTGAAGTATAACTGTATGAGAGATTTATCATATGAAAAAATTTAGTGTTTGACAAGCATCTTTTCGGTGACAATAATATAACTAAATGTTCAATGTTTCACTGAGCTGTGCTACTTTGAAGAGATAAGTCAATTTATGTAAATGTTGACCAATTATAGTATAGTGTACTTCCCTTACCGAAATTTTAGGCCTCCCGCAAACTGTTACTGCAGATTTGCCGCAAGCTTTGCAGTAAATTTGCAGCAAACTATTTGCCGCAAATATGCGGGTGGTTCATTTTTCAGATGCAAATTAGGTTTCTTGTGAACTTGCTGCAAATATGCAGCAAACTCCCTGCCGCAACGTTGCTGCAAACTCTTTGCAGCAAATTTGCGGCACAATCCTTGCAGCAAACTTGCAGCAAATTAATTTGAATGTTACTGAAAATTTGCTGCAAACTCCATACAGCAAATTATTTTATTTGCGCTGACCATTGTTTCTCGTGGAACTGGTATTTCAGAGTTTAGTTGGATAAAACACATCTTGTGCTGTCCACAGTCCGCCAATATATAAATATTATTTATCCAACTAAACTCTGAAATACCAGTTTCACGAGAAACAATGGTCAGCGCAAATGAAGTTATTATAAACAAAAAGATGACAGAGAAAAAAGGTTAAATTCAATTGTGGTACAATTTATTTTATATGCCATGTTCATTTCATGCCACATAAGTGTCATGATCATGTCAAGATTTTCTTTTGACTTGAGAAGTTTCATGTAACATTTACATTACTGTCAAAGGCTGCGATTTGGCTTTCTGTTCTCTGAATTTCTTGTCCCCTTTAGTGTACCAGCAATGGATTCTGAAAAATATAATTCGTTCAGGGAAGAGTGTAAGTCTTTACCGTTTGACCAAACATTGTAAATTTCATGAAAGAAATCGATAATTATTTGAAAATGAGACAAAATCAAGTTGAAAAATTGAAGCAGAAAATGCATAAATATTCATGATCGAAATTAAATTACACTCGTTCTCATCTATCATCGAACGCGCAACTTCATGTGAATGTTGATACATCTCATGAATTCATCAGTGTGTTTCCTTCGAAACTTCATGAGTTGATAAGGAACTTCCTAGGAAGATTTCGCCGCCTCAACGATGTAATTAATAATATTGCTACAGACTTCCAGACAAGTCGGCGCCAACAAATAAAACATGCTGGGGCATACAACACGCGTGCGCCACATTTATTTTCGCTGAGAGCATGCACAGTTGTCCCTGGAACGCTCCATGCTTTCCGCGGTGTTCGAGTTTTTCCAAACTTTTGTTGGTTTGTCCATGGTGCCGATGAGTTTTGTAAATGAAAATGTCATCAGAATTTGTGTTTAACGTTCACTTCCAATACTATGGTGCACAAAAGATAACATCCGTGTACATGAAGAGAGGGTGAATTCATGAGAATGAAAGCTAGTAAGTGAAAGTTTAAAATGCCGAGGTGGAACTTTAAAGGCGAAGATTTACGTTCAGGATGGGACATCGCCATCAGTTTCGGGCAGAGAAACGTTCTTACACTTTTGTGAAATACGAAAGATTCACATTTCAAGAGAGAAAAAATGTACTCGAAATTTCCTTGAGAATCAACATCGCGCAGGTTCGTTTTGAGAGTCAACATCGCGCTAGTTCATTTCCTCACCCCGGCACAAATGTACGTGCGTGTAATGACGATACTATGAATGATGACGGTCCCATTTTCAAATGTAACCACATTCTCTCGCAAAGAAACGACAAGCACCGGGAGTAATGTTTGCTATGGCATTAGCAGTCGCTAGTTCAGTGAACCTGTAGGCGAAATCTTGATGAGATCTCAGCTCGCTCTTTATATAGTTGAAACACGGCTCGCAAACGTTGAAAACATATGGTGGCTGGTAAATCAGTCGAACCCCTCTCGCCTGCAATAGTCGTTGGAGATTTTGCTCAACATATCGGGCGTGGTGGAAACCGCAATTATCCATAATTACACAGTCACCTACGGCCAAACAAGGATTTCCAAAATTATCCGTAACTCGAACAGCCTCATCGAAAAAGTTCAATAACTCCAACCCGTTTGATGGTCCAACGATCACATCGGAATGATCGACACCCGTAGCACTGACAAGGATGTTGATCGCGTACGTAGCGTTCGATGCATGGCATGGCGTTGTATTTGAACTGCCGGTGTTCTGATTTCTGCGTGTCCAAAACGACGATTGCCTGTAGTTCTGATCACCGAAGACTCGTCAACCAATGAATTTGATTTATATTGTAATCAGAAACAGTTTCTATGAAATCCAGTGTATATTGTCCGATAGCTGGAGTCATCGATTCGGCAGCAAGACTTGATATTTTCTTTCGACTCATGTTCAGGTATTCGGTTATCGCTCGGTGGATTGTCGCCAGCGATGGTACGTTTTCGGCCGTACACCCGTTATCATCAAGAAGTTACCTTCTGATTTCGTGCAAGTAAATACTTGGTTGCCGCCTTTTGTAGAACTCGATATGTTGGAGAACGTTGTCGACAACTTTAGTACGTTCTCGCGCTGGTCTATCACTAAGGGAGCCTGTTCTCTCGTATTTGCAGCAGATACTGTGCGCTGTTGATTTAGACACTCCGGTCGTCGATGCAATTTCACCATAAGAAACGCCTTTCAAGTGAAGTTCTCAGATGCGTCTTCGCGTCAGAAATGGTGTCGGAAAACCACGTTGCATTTTGGAAGTGTGTACTATACTGTGCACGGCAGTTGTACAATGTTGCAGCAACCCTCAACTTTGCCGCCCAAACTATTTTTGTATCCGCGATCTGTTATTCGCATTTTAGTTGTCGTATTAATGAAATGAAATTCGCGCACACATTTTACCGGGCTAAAACTTCGCCCATTGTTTTTGAACAATTCATACGAATCGCTAATGTAAAGGTACGTATTCACGTAGCTAGGAATATGACGTTCACGTCAGTCGTTTGCGTACAGTGTATCTTATGTTTACATAAACTTGTAAACTTGTCGCCAGCGCGGCGCGGCGGCGTCTGAAATCTTCCTAGGAAGTTCCTTATCAACTCATGAAGTTTCAAAGGAAACACACTGATGAATTCATGAGATGTATCAACATTCACATGAAGTTGCGCGTTCGATGATAGATGAGAACGAGTGTAATAATGATTAAAATTTCCGACAGCGGACAACTCGCCGTATGTTGTTTACATACATGACGGCGACAATCTGCAAAAATCTCAGTTGAAACGAAAGTGAATTCAGTATGAATCAGTACTCAACGAAAATTTATCTTTAGGTAAAGATTGCAATACAACGATTACAGAACATAATTATAGCGATTGATGTACAGACGAACGGTACATTGACTTACATTTCTGAACGGCTCGCAGACGCTGGACGATTCCCGGTCCGGTTGCAGGCTCACCGTGCTGTGTGTAAATACCGTACTCAGAAAATATAGTCGGCATCTTTACTGCCGCTCGCGTTCACAAATTTAGAACACCGCCTGTCCCTGGTACTGTATACACGTTTTTGCAACTATGTGATATCATTTGGCTGGCGATTCCATAGAAAGATCACGAAATTGTCCACTAGAAAACTCCCTGCTCACAAGTACGCAGCCGACACTGGCCGATGGTACTAAAATCTAACTTCGCGCCGATCAAGCCTCATGACGATAACGGAAGTGCGATCTATAAATCATTACGCGATTGATAATGTAGTCCCATTTTTAAACGCTGGAATTGACTCTACATCTGCACCAATCCGTTATATTTCATACTTAATATATCATTTAATTTATTAGTTTAATGAAAATGGTTATTTTTATCATAGAAAGACTAAAAAGAGAGTAAAAATTCTTTCAGCACGAAGAATCAATATCAATGCGCGAACTGACCTTGATGAACCGTGACCGGAGAGTGTAAACATGTCGGCTGCTCGCAGCTGATACACAGGACGTGTTGGACGTTGGTGAAGCGGCGCTTTGAATTTTCGTACAGCGACTCGGGATGGAGTGTAATCCTAAACCTCAAATTTGTGCTCGGCAATATAACTCTAACGCTGAAAACATGGACAAAAGCCTTTACCTCGACCCATGTTATCAGAAGGCGAGATTTTGTCAGCGGCATCGATGGGACAGACTGTAAGCTGCAGTGCATTGTACGTACCGTATACATGTATGGGATGAATAGCTTGGAGCACAGCCACTACTCTGCTTGGAGGTAGTAGCGGAAACATTACTGTACAGATTTGCAGTAACAAAAGTCTACGACGTGTCCTTACAGACCATCATCAAACGCACATTTCGTTCGAAACTGTTTGCATTTTGGTATCATTCGCAGAAAATACAGGGTGTAACTTGCAAGACAGACAAGTTCCTGTTTCAAAAATTTGTTTCCCTAAAAATTCAGTTTTCGATCCAACCATAATTTACCCAACCAGATTGTCAAAGGGTACTTTTATTACATTGTGTCACTACAGTATATAATATAGATGCACTCTATATCCATGCAATGCTTTCACCAGCTTAACTGAAGCTGTCCATTATCTAGCATTACCAGTTATTATAATTTAAAAAGTGGATTGTCTGTTATGAAATAAATGAACATAAAATATAAATGAAAGATCAATTTTATGTTGCTTACACATGACTGGTCACGAAGTGCAACAGTACTCAGTGTGTAGTGTGTACTCCCTGGTAATGAAATAGTGGGAAATATGTCAATCATGTGTTGCTGCATATTTGCAGCAATAATCTGGTTTGCCGCAAATTTGCAGCAACTTAGTCGTTTACCGCAAATTTGCTGCAAACTGACTTAAGGGTTTGCAGGAGGGTCACATCTACCTGCAAACTTCTGCAACTCCTTCCTGCAAGCTATATGCTTGCTGCATATTTGCAGCAAAGTTACGGCAAATTTGCAGTAGAAATAATTTTCGGTAAGGGTTATTATCGTAATTAAAGCTCATATTTAGATATTTTTCTTTATTCTAGACTTTTATACCCCATTATGATTGAAATACATAATGCTGATGCTAGCAGTAACAACTTTTTATTGTCTTCACTAACAGTGGTCTGAAATCCTACTTCAATATATGGCCGATCTTTTCAATAGATATGTACATGTACCTGGTATGCAGTTGCAAATGAGGATGAAAGAGTTTATGAACAAAAAGAAAAGTCAACACAAATAAATTAAAGACTAGGCCAAAGTAATTAAATTCTTTGTTTTGCGTCCACTCAAAATGGGAAAAGGTACACGTTTAAGCGGCTGAAAAACACATATAAAAAAATTAACACAATGTAATTTGATTGCAGCAAATAAAAATTGTCACAAAATTTTAGTTCAGAAAAGCTAAGCGGCCATGTCCTAAAATTTCCTATTCAAATACATTGTGTGTGTTTTTCATGAAAACCTTAAAACCTACGCGGGTGGGGACGCAAAACAAAGAATTTAATTACTTTGGCCCTATCATATCTAGCATGTGCTAGTAGATTCGTTTTGGTTTTAGTTGACGTTTTGTTCAGATCCTGTGGTGTATGGGTAGATCTAAATAGGATATGAAAGCAACCACAAATGTTTAAATCACCTTTCTACTGCAAGATTACATTTTTAAGCTTTAAAATAAATCCTGTTTTATTCCAACAGCACAAAGTGAAAGTTCCCATAGCAACACCATCAGCACACAGACTGAAGATGAAGAAATCACGTCGGAGTACATGAGAATTGATGAAGACACAACAGATCAGCTCTGTAATGATGAACCTGATTCAAATCTGTCTCCACAGCAACCTCCTCTGTTGGGTACCATGGAAACAAGCACCAGGGAAGACAAGAATGAAACTTCACTAAATGGAAGAAGTAAGACTGGTTGCCATGGTGACTGTCATAATGCTGACGAAGATGATGATGATGATGATAATATCAACAATGAGCGAGAGCACAAAGTGGACTTTATACCTCACAGTGATGATATTGTAAGTGAGACAGATGGAGTTACCACAGTTACCAGCCAAAAAAATCCAGAGCTACTGGATGTCCAACAAGATGGAAAAAGAGTCACTGATAATGATTGTGCTGAAAGGAAGATATACAACAGAGAAGATGAAACTCCAGTAACAAAAGAGACGTTCAAGTATTTTTCCATGGAACCTCCACCTGAGGAAAGGACAATTGGTAGACATTTTGAATATGTTTTCATAGAACATATTGATGACTCTGATAGTGAGAACTTTGATCCTGAATTGATTCCTGATAATGGAGTGAGTGACAGCAATGGAGCTGACAGACTGTGTGGAATCGACCAAGATCATCAATCTTTTAAAACATCAGTAATGACTAACAGTGCAAAAGATCTTCCTCAACAAAACACAACCTCTGGAGGACTCGCAGATTACCATAGCAACAGTGAAAGCAATCACAGTGAAAGGATGAAAGATGATGCTGTGTTGGTCAACAGAGTTACTACACAAGCAGCGGTTGACAATACAGGTATGACTGATGAGGTTTCATTCAGTGATGTGGAGAAACAAGAAACTCTTCATTCTTTGAATCATGATGATAATGGCCCCAGCGATGCCATGGAGGAACAAGGATCACTGGATACAGTTGATGCTGTAGAAAAAAAAGAAATGTCTTGTTTTGAAGTTTGTCAAGATCTCACTGATGGTGTCACAGCATTCACTGATGATGTCACAGCAGAACAAAGGTCAGAGTTCACAGGTTTCACAAAACAGGAGGGATCAGTTCCAGTGAGTAAACAGAGGAACGTAGCCAGAGATCTTTTGCCTGTCTTCAATCAGATGCATGAAAGTGATGATCAGGATAGTGGAAACAGTAACCATAGCAGTGAAAGTAGTCCTCTTGATGGTGGAATAGACCTTGAAGATAATGGAAGAAACTTTCAAGATGGCAAGTGTGACCTTCAAGACAGTGGTATTGAACTTCAACATGATATTAAGGATTGTGAAAACCCGTCCGTGGAAACTGAAATAAATGATGAAATCAACAAGATTGCAGGTGACTGCGAAAATACAGCAATGTCAAACTCAGAGTCTGGAAATGAAAATCCTGTCAAGAACAGAGATGATCACATCATTCAAGAATCTGATAAAAAAATTGGCCAGGTTCTAAATGCAGAGACTGATAAGTGTGAAGACATCTATCCGTCTATGCCATCCAGTGAAGACGACACCATTGACAGCTTTCAAGAAGAGTACCTTGATGCAGTTGTAGATGAAATGGTTGACAATATCATCTGTGAATCAATAGCTTTGGAACAATATTACAATACACCTGTACTCCCACCGGAGGAAGAAAGTTTGATTATAAAGAGTGAAGAACAGACAAAGAGCAGCCAGTCATTGTCAGAATGCACGTCTCCTGAAATAGTGATTACAACAGCGGATGAAACAGAGTCAGTGGAGGATGGAGGATTGACTGAAGAAGATGAAACCATGGAAACAAGAAATGAAACCATGGTAGCAGGAGCTGAAACTAGATCAACAGAAGATGAAGCCATGGCATCCGGAGATGAAATTGTATCCAAACAATGTGAAAGCATATCAACAGAAGATGAAACTATGGTCACAGACAATGATGCTGATGAAGCTAGAGCAACACAACATGAAACCATGGTAACCGGAAGTCAAACAGTAGCAAGACTGTGCAAAACCACGTCAACAACAGATGAAACTATGACTCCAGATGATGATGCAAGTGTAGCAGATGTAACCATGGCAACAGATGATGGTTCAGATGAGACATACACTGCAGAAGATGAAACCAAGGTAACCGGAGATGAAATTAAGACTGCAGATGAGGATGAAAAGGTCACAGATGTAACCATAGCAACAGCCACTGTCGCATCAGAAAAAAATGAAATATCTGAGAACGCCCCACTAGATCATTCATCAGTCAGTAATTCAGTCCAGGAAGGTAAGATTGACTTTGAACTTCATGGTATCAATACCGATGATGCTGAATCTCATTATATACCAGAGATTCTTTCCAAAGTTGATGAACACTTGTACGGCCACACTGACAGAGTTAGTAAAGAAAATAATGGTACACCAACAGTACTTACAGCCATGGAGCCAGATAGCAGTACAGAGGCATTGAATGCCTATCAAGATGTAACCATGGCAACATCAGACCAAAGAACTCATAATGATAAAGTCTTGCAAAGTGCGGATAGCATGAGAATAGAGAATGAGGTGGCGCAAGATGCAAAGCCTGGATTGACACATGTATCAGGGGATGTTACCCCAGAACTGACATATACCGATAAGCCAACTGGAAAGACACAGCTGTCAGGGGATGTCGCCCCTAGACACAAAGATATACCATCCACTTCTTGGACATCAGAAAATGGTTTTCCTAGGGACAGAGCTGATACGTCTGAAAATGATATTGCCCCAAGCAGACACCAGGGGGCGATTCCTAAACAGCATTCACCCCGTCATAATAAACAAAAGCACAGCAAAGGTGACAGCCCCAGGAGTGTTTCCGTGACAACCACAGAGGAGAATTTTATACCTCAGACAGAGCAAAACATGGCCACAACAGAGTTTGCTGTTAAGCAACCAGAATTTGTGGACCCTGGGAATCTCGGCAAGAGGAACAGAGATGAGTTTGAAGACTGTGTCAAGACACTGGAACCCAGCAAGAAGACAGAAAGACAAACCAACCCACCTGCAGACGCTGTCTCGGCAGAAAGTAAAGTCATTGAGCTCAGACAAAGGGGATGTAAGTTACTGATGGGTCTTACAAACAGATAAAGAGATGTGTTATTGTAGTGTTTACATCAACTGATATATGGAAAGATAATTTTTATTGATAAAAATTACAGATTACAGAGAGACCACACTATAACAAAAACATTCCATGAAGCATCATGAAAATTGTTGAATTAATGAAAACAGAGAGAATACATTACAACTACAATATTTTTATCCCAAATTTGCCACATTTTATGATTGTGTCATGTGTCTAATCACATTAACGGGACAGCAAAGTGCTAAATGGATCCAACTAGCTTAAAATGCAAATGTGTTTGTCATGAATAAGCATCCAAAGCATGCGTAATATTGATAAGTAGACTTTTGACTCAAAAGCAAAAACTGGCTGGTTTTCTCATAGATTCATCAACCAGCGTTGGTAGCAGTGACAGAGATGTGGACACAGCCAGTGACATCAGTGCTGACTCCTCGGAGGGAAACAGAATGACTAAAAGTATTCAAGCCAGTCCTTCTATATCAGCTGGTACGTAAGATTATTCTATCATTGCTGTAACAGTGTGCTGTAGCTTTTGTAAAATACATGATATTTCTGATAACTTTTTAACTGCAAATCATCCATATCAAATGAATAGGTCAATCGCAATATTTACTGGTCAGAATTATTAGTCAACTCAGACTCTGTTAAGAATGATCACTGCATGCAAGAATTTTTTGCAAATCTTCACTCAGAATAGTTTCAACCATGACAAGTTCAGTAATATGTTTGCTTATGAATACAATTTTTGACCGAAAAAAGCCATGAATCCTCTGCTTTTTGAGCAAATTATGAGTAACAAAGTAATTCTAACTTCACATGCCCTGAACAAGCTGTTTTCAACAAAATACAAATATTTGTTCTGTAAAGCCTGGTACAATTTTCACCAAAATTCAATAAGAATTGATTCATTTGTAAATCAATAGTGTAATAAAATCAAAACCCAGCGTCATAAAATGAATAAATAAAATATTCTATTCACACAGAGTATAAAATATGACAAAAAGTCAGCCTTGTGAATTTTACATTTGTAAACACTAGCTAACATAACGATGAACTGCTCATTCAAGTAGCATGTGGCAACGCATTCAAAAAAATTCAACAAAAAACTTATTGATGTTTATAGCATGCATCATGTAATTGTACTCATGCATTTTTTAGCTCCCATAGCCATATGTATATATGGCAATGGAAGCTATTCTTATAGGCTAGGAAAATGTCTGTATGTATGTATGTCTGTATGTCTGTACGTCTGTATGTCTGTATGTCTGTATGTCTGTCCGTCAACATCAAAAACTCCAAAACCGCTGTACATTTCATCTTGATATTTGGTGTGTACATGGATGATGGGCTGTAGATGAGATTTTGTTCAAATGAAGTTGTCATTGCCAAAAATATGCAAATTAAGTGAAAAAATGTAAAAACAGTCAAAATTGAAAAAACTCAATAACCACTGAGCAGATTACATGAAAAATTAGCATGTAAGTACTTTGGGCTGACATGAAATGATTGTGTGCATCTTGGGTCAGTATCTTGGACTTGCTATTTTTCATGAATTTTTTTGTAATTTTCTCCCATTTTTGGTCAAAAAATCTCCTGCTCTGAAACCACAAGTCCGATTGATTTGAAACTTGGTATGGAAGTGCATAGGAGTGACCTTTCCCAAATTTGGGCAAATCGTGGTGAAATTTGCATATTTTTAGTTTACACGTCCATAGACTCCCATGTATAGGCAGATCTCCATAGACTCCCATGTATAAGGCCACAGAAAATAAAAATTTAATTTCTCATCGTATTCATATGCAAAAGGATGCAGTGACACAATTTTTAGTCCCCACGGATGAAGTCCAGTGAGCTTATAGATTGGGTCATGTCCGTCTGTTCGTCCATCCGTGAGTCCATCCGTGAGTCCATCCGTTCACGCAGATATCTCGGATATTTTGACAAAATGTCATGTGACCTTGATGACCTTTGATCTCAAATAGACATATTTGTCCATAACTCAGTAACCACAAGTGCTACCACCCTTCATATATGGTATGATGGGACAGCTTATGACGCCACAAATTGTACCTCATTAATTATGCACATATCTAATTTTGAGCGAGCCAATAGAGCTAGAGGTCTGATTTTTGGTATATAGGGATAACTTAGCAAAACAATTTTTTTGACAAAATGTCATGTGACCTCGGTGACCTTTGACCTCAAATATACATATTTGTCCATAACTCAGTAACCACAAGTGCTACAGCCTTCATGTATGGTATGATGGGACACCTTATGACGCCACATATTGTACCTCATTAATTATGTGCATATCTAATTTTGAGCGAGCCAATAGAGCTAGAGGTCTGATTTTTGGTATATAGGGATAACTTAGCAAAACAATTTTTTTGACAAAATGTCACGTGACCGCGGTGACCTTTGACCTCAAATGTACATATTTGTCCACAACTCAGTAACCACAAGTGCTACAGCCTTCATGTATGGTATGATGGGACACCTTATGACGCCACATATTGTACCTCATTACTTATGCGCATATCTAATTTTGAGCGAGCCAATAGAGCTAGAGGTCTGATTTTTGGTATATAGGGATAACTTAGCAATACAATTTTTTTGACAAAATGTCATGTGACCTCGGTGACCTTTGACCTCAAATATACATATTTGTCCATAACTCAGTAACCACAAGTGCTACAGCCTTCATGTATGGTATGATGGGACACCTTATGACGCCACATATTGTACCTCTTTAATTATGTGCATATCTAATTTTGAGCGAGCCAATAGAGCTAGAGGTCTGATTTTTGGTATATAGGGATAACTTAGCAAAACAATTTTTTTGACAAAATGTCACGTGACCGCGGTGACCTTTGACCTCAAATATACATATTTGTCCACAACTCAGTAACCACAAGTGCTACAGCCTTCATGTATGGTATGATGGGACACCTTATGACGCCACATATTGTACCTCATTAATTATGCGCATATCTAATTTTGAGCGAGCCAATAGAGCTAGAGGTCTGATTTTTGGTATATAGGGATAACTTAGCAAAACAATTTTTTTGACAAAATGTCATGTGACCTCGGTGACCTTTGACCTCAAATATACATATTTGTCCATAACTCAGTAACCACAAGTGCTACAGCCTTCATATATGGTATGATGGGACACCTTATGACGCCACATATTGTACCTCATTAATTATGCGCATATCTAATTTTGAGCGAGCCAATAGAGCTAGAGGTCTGATTTTTGGTATATAGGGATAACTTAGCAATACAATTTTTTTGACAAAATGTCATGTGACCTCGGTGACCTTTGACCTCAAATATACATATTTGTCCATAACTCAGTAACCACAAGTGCTACTCCCTTCACATGAAAGACACTTATTTTTTTATCCACTTACCCTTCGGGCAAGTGGGGGGTGAAGTTCACTTGCCCTAATTAGAATACCACTTGCCCAGTAAAATTACGTGTTTTGAAAAAAGCGAAAGCAGTGATTTTTTATTTCACACTTTATCATGTTATTCATCAAACTTCATGATGTAGTGAAAAATGTCAGTCACTCTCTCACTATTCTTCCCAGACTTCCAAGAGTGCTGGGCAGCTCATTAATATTCATGATCATTAATTAATATTTATGAAAAATTATAATATTTAATATGCTTGTACGTTTACTTTCTTAGTGCTATAATAATGTACAAATAATAACAGCCACTTCCACTGTACCTTCAAGATATTTTTTCAGTTTTAACTGAACTATACAGAAAGAAAAAATCTTTAGAAGTTATAAAGGAATTTTTGAAGCTTCTGAAATAATGTACTTCTTTGTCATGTTTTTACACTGCGTATATCATCCCTCACCACTATGAAGCTATCATTACCTTACACTTTACCAGTATCCTGTTTTTCTGATGACTTAGGTGGTCTTTTTAATGCTCATGCGCAGATTCAGTAATTTTAAATTAACAACTTAAGGGTGTGGGCAAGTTTGCGATCTGTTTTGAAAGCTGTATTTCTCGAAGTGAAATTCGGTCAGATTGCTCCTTTGCAGTCATTTTAGAATGGGAAAATTCACAAACAGAGAGGTTGGTTGCCACGGACAAGTAACTTTTGGCATATTGACCTGAGAAATAAGTCAGTGTCCATTGAAAATTCAAAGACTGGATCCGTTGACACCAAAGCTTGCGCGTGTCGACCATGCATGCTGTCATCTTTGCATGTAGTCTTTCCACAATGAACCCCGTGAATGCCAGTCACTGAATGAACATTGCAATGAAGAGTACGTTTTAGTAAAAGTCCTATTTTTTGGTGCTAATTTTCGCTACCTAATTTTATTGTTATAGTGTTGTAAACATTCACACAAAACACAAAAACTTCGTGTGTGTCTCCTTTTTGATCGTACAGACATGTGACACCATGACCTTGTCTAGTGAGGGCAAGGAACTTTGTGGACGTACGCTCAACCAGCGTACGGTAAATCGGTAATTAACCGATGGTATTGTTTATTGAAAACAATCATGCAATTTTGTGAAAAACTTTATACTAGTTCGCACAATGACATAAAATGATTATTATTTGTTGTTTAAGTCGCTGTTCCCACATCAGAAAATCGATCTCATGGATTTGATTTCGAAGTAATTATTTTTTCACTTGTCCCGTCGGGCAAGTGGCATCGGCGTTTCACTTGTCCGAATGCGACTTTCACTTGCCCCGGGCAATCGGACAACCGTTAGTGTCTTTCCCTGCAATTCATGTATGGTATGATGGGACAGCTTATGACGCCACATATTGTACCTCATTAATTATGCACATATCTAATTTTGAGCGAGCCAATAGAGCTAGAGGTCTGATTTTTGGTATATAGGGATAACTTAGCAAAACAATTTTTTTGACAAAATGTCACGTGACCTCGGTGACCTTTGACCTCAAATGTACATATTTTTCCATAACTCGGTAACCACAAGTGCTACACCCTTCATGTTTGGTATGATTGGACACCTTATGACGCCACATACTGTACCTCATTAATTATGCACATATCTCATTCTGAGCGAGCCAATAGAGCTGGATGTTTGATTTTTGGTATATAGGGATAACTATAGGAGAGAAATTTTTTGACCAAATGTCATGTGATGTCGATGACCTTTTACCTAAAATATATGTTTATGTCAATAAATAAGTAACCACAAGTGCTTTGTATTTAGTAGGATGGGAGACCTTATGACAACACATGCTTTACCTCATTAATTATGTACACATCTAATTCTGGGCAAGCGAATAGAGCTAGAGATCTGATTTTTTGGCATATAGGGATTAATTAGCAATATAATTTTTTTTTTCAAAATGTCATGTGACCTCGATGACCTTTGACCTTGATTATACATATATATGCATATTTCAGTAACCACAAGTTCTATACCCTCCAATTTTGATAGGATATTAGACCTTAAGATGTCACATCTTGTACTCATTTATAATGCGCATATGTATTTCTTGGCTGGCCAATACTGCTAGAGGTCTGATCTTTTTTCCCGATTTAGAACCATAACTTAGACATGCCTCATGTGTTTCAAATTGGGAACAACGACATAGACCTATGTGCCCATAGATCTCAACATATACGCTCCAGTGATACTTCTTAATGACCACATTTTCCTGCCCCATCAAGACTAATACTCCTATTACAAGTGGGGACTATGTCATTGTAAATGACTTGTTGAGTTAATGGTTGTATCACAGTATTCGATATATCTAATTCTGTATTTTTTCCATTTTATATTCTGAATAATTACATTAAACATATTTCACTGTCTCCAGTACATTTCATTTAAGTATTTTCACTTCATGCACTTTATCCCTTTCACACATGTTCAAATATCTGACCAGAGAACAAACACTAAATAGTCCAGGATGGGAGCTACAGTGTCATTGACGCTATTTTTATGATTTACAAAAGCATAACATTTTCTATAAGTGTACATTTACAGTGTACACTCAGACTCTGCATAAGTCCAGGCTGGTTGGTACCATGTACCAGTACACAATGGTGTATTGAAACAGATGGCAATGCAAAATGTCCACAATACATTTACAAAATATGTACAGCATTTGTATTGGATATTTTTTTCCCGTGCGTTGGCAAAAGAGTTCAATTGAGCACTTTTTCTGGACAGGGGGTATCATATCATCTCATTTATGTCATTTTTAGCTCCCATAGCCATATGTATATATGGCAATGGAAGCTTTCTTATAGGCTAGGGAAATGTCTGTATGTATGTGTGTCTGTATGTCTGTGTGTCTGTATGTCTGTATGTCTGTATGTCTGTATGTCTGTCCGTCAACATCAAAAACTCCAAAACCGCTGTACATTTCATCTTGATATTTGGTGTGTACATGGATGATGGGCTGTAGATGAGATTTTGTTCAAATGAAGTTGTCATTGCCAAAAATATGCAAATTAAGTGAAAAAATGTAAAAACAGTCAAAATTGAAAAAACTCAAGAACACTGAGCAGATTACATGAAAAATTAGCATGTAAGTACTTTGGGCTGACATGAAATGATTGTGCACATCTTGGGTCAGTATCTTGGACTTGCTATTTTTCATGAATTTTTTTGTAATTTTCTCCTATTTTTGGTCAAAAAATCTCCTGCTCTGAAACCACAAGTCCGATTGATTTGAAACTTGGTACGGAAGTGCATAGGAGTGACCTTTCCCAATTTGGGCAAATCGTGGTGAAATTTGCATATTTTTAGTTTACACGTCCATAGACTCCCATGTATAAGGCAGATCTCCATAGACTCCCATGTATAAGGCCACGAAAAATAAAAATTTAGTTTCTCATCGTATTCATATTGCAAAAAGGATGCAGTGACACAATTTTAGTCCCCACGGATGAAGTCCAGTGAGCTTATAGATTGGGTCATGTCCGTCTGTTCGTCCATCCGTGAGTCCATCCGTTCACGCATATATCTCGGATATTTTGACAAAATGTCATGTGACCTTGATGACCTTTGATCTCAAATATACATATTTGTCCATAACTCAGTAACCACAAGTGCTACCACCCTTCATATATGGTATGATGGGACAGCTTATGACGCCACATATTGTACCTCATTAATTATGCACATATCTAATTTTGAGCGAGCCAATAGAGCTAGAGGTCTGATTTTCGGTATATAGGGATAACTTAGCAAAACAATTTTTTTGACAAAATGTCACTGACCTCGGTGACCTTTGACCTCAAATGTACATATTTGTCCATAACTCAGTAACCACAAGTGCTACAGCCTTCATGTATGGTATGATGGGACACCTTATGACGCCACATATTGTACCTCATTAATTATGCGCATATCTAATTTTGAGCGAGCCATACAGCTAGAGGTCTGATTTTTGGTATATAGGGATAACTTAGCAATACAATTTTTTTGACAAAATGTCACGTGACCTTGGTGACCTTTGACCTCAAATATACATATTTGTCCATAACTCAGTAACCACAAGTGCTACAGCCTTCATGTATGGTATGATGGGACACCTTATGACGCCACATATTGTACCTCATTAATTATGCACATATCTAATTTGAGCGAGCCAATAGAGCTAGAGGTCTGATTTTCGGTATATAGGGATAACTTAGCAAAACAATTTTTTTGACAAAATGTCACATGACCTCGGTGACTTTTGACCTCAAATATACATATTTTTCCATAACTCGGTAACCACAAGTGCTACACCCTTCATGTATGGTATGATTGGACACCTTATGACGCCACATACTGTACCTCAATAATTATGCGCATATCTCATTCTGAGCGAGCCAATAGAGCCGGATGTCTGATTTTTGGCATATAGGGATAACTATAGGAGAGAAATTTTTTGACCAAATGTCATGTGACCTCGTTGACCTTTTACCTAAAATATATGTTTATGTCAATAAATAAGTAACCACAAGTGCTATGTCCTTTGTATTTAGTAGGATGGGAGACCTTATGACAACACACGCTTTACCTCATTAATTATGTACACATCTAATTCTGGGCAAGCGAATAGAGCTAGAGATCTGATTTTTTGGCATATAGGGATTAATTAGCAATATAATTTTTTTTTTCAAAATGTCATGTGACCTCGATGACCTTTGACCTTGATTATACATATATATGCATATTTCAGTAACCACAAGTTCTATACCCTCCAATTTTGATAGGATATTAGACCTTAAGATGTCACATCTTGTACCTCATTATAATGCGCATATGTATTTCTTGGCTGGCCAATACTGCTAGAGGTCTGATCTTTTTTCCCGATTTAGAACCATAACTTAGACATGCCTCATGTGTTTCAAATTGGGAACAACGACATAGACCTATGTGCCCATAGATCTCAACATATACACTCCAGGATACTTCTTAATGACCACATTTTCCTGCCCCATCAAGACTAATACTCCTATTACAAGTGGGGACTATGTCATTGTAAATGACTTGTTGAGTTAATGGTTGTATCACAGTATTCGATATATCTAATTCTGTATTTTTTCCATTTTATATTCTGAATAATTACATTAAACATATTTCACTGTCTCCAGTACATTTCATTTAAGTATTTTCACTTCATGCACTTTATCCCTTTCACACATGTTCAAATATCTGACCAGAGAACAAACACTAAATAGTCCAGGATGGGAGCTACAGTGTCATTGACGCTATTTTTATCTATTCCTGGACTGCGAATAGATGAAATATGAGCTAACTTACACGTACATCAGCAATTAGCACTTTGCCATCCACTTCGCTAACTTACAAAAACCTTCACAAGCAGTAACCATACAAATGCCATAAATTATGACTTATCAACTGTCATAATGTGATCACCTGTGTAATACAGTAAAACCTGTCTAAACTGAACTGTTCAGGGACTGAGAAAATCGTTCAGTTTGGAGAGGTGTCTGGTTTATAGAGGTCCTTTTAACATAGAGTTCTATTTGAATGGTAGGGTTCAGTTTAGACAGGTTTCCAGTTTAGACATGGTTCAGTTTTGACAGGTTTTACTGTAATTGGAATACTTCATAATGCACAGATGCAATGTGTACGGTATGCAGTTATGTACAGTAAATTAAAATATTCATTCAATTTCTGGTACAATTATCCAATCTGCCTGAAAAATCTTTGTTCATTTGTAAAGATGATCTGATTGGAAGATTTTCAAAAATTCTAGTGTTCAACGACAATGTAAATTCTTTGTTCATGTATTTCATTTCCAGATGCAGAGTATTTTGGGAAGTTGTTTGACGCTGTAGCAAGACGACACAAGAGAACATCGCTAGAGTTAATGAAGTGCGTTGACCTCACTAGAAGAAGAGATGGTTTTACCTTGCTTCACATGGCAGCCAAACATGATATGTCGTCAGTCGTCAGTGGTCTGTACACCTACGGTGCCTTTGGTCAACTTGTGGAAGTTCGTGCCGGCAAGGAAACCGGCCGCTTCCAAGGTTTGACTGCAAGGGACATCGCTGAGAAAGGCCGGCATATTGGCATTGTACGACAGATTGATAAATTTTATGAATACGAGTACAGCTTAGATCCACTCCATCATGCTGCCCGCAGCGGAAACATAGAGGCGCTTACAAAGTTGTGCGAGAATCGCGGCAACGTGAATGTTGTAGGTAACCACGGTAACACACCGCTATACATGGCAGCTTGCGCTGGTAGACTAAAAGCTGTACAGTTGCTGCTTAAGTACGGCGCTGATGTGACAGTTGTCTGTGATCGTGAGAAAACATTACTTCATAAGGCTGCAGAATGGGGTCACTACGATGTTGTTCAGTTCTTTGTCTCACAGTGTCACATAGATGTCAATGCGAGAAGCAAAGACGGTATAACACCACTTCATTTAGCGGCAGCCTATGGCAACACAGACATTGTCACATTCTTGCTAGACCACAAAGCTTCATCAACCATCCGCTCGCATTACCGTGAATCGCCGCTCTTCTGGGCGGTTGCTCATGGTAATGTTGACGTGGTACAGCTGCTTGTCCAAAGGGGTGCACGCGCTGAGCTGCAACCACACAGCTCTTTGGCTCCACAGGACTGGAACTTCCTCCACGTCGCGGCATCCAGCGGCCACGTCGATATGTTACAGTATCTCTTAGATCGTAATTTTGACATCAGAAGCGTAACATCGCGGGAAATGGAAATGAACGGATACTATGCGAAAGGCGTCACTGCTCTCCACCTGGCTGCTGGACACGGACATCAGAACGTCGTCAAATTTCTGACCGAATGCGGTGCGGACGTCAATGCCAGAGACACTCTGCGCTGCACGCCCCTGCACTATGCCTCGCAGTTTGGACACCAGCACGCTGTGCAGCAGCTGCTTCATGACAGAGCAGACACCGACGCCCCCGACCACCACCTGCTTACGCCGCTTCACAAAGCCGCTTTGAATGGCCACGCTGAAGTCTCTGAAATTTTAATCCACAAAGGCGCTAGATTAGACATTCGGGCTTCGTCCAAACACTCTGAATGCATACCCCTGCACATGGCGGCTGTCGGAGGTCATTACGACACCGCCCTCCTGCTTTGAAAAGAGGCACGCCCGTGAACGCTATTGACAGCAACAAGCAAACAGCCCTTCACTTTGCAGCTAAGAATGGTCACCTTGATATTGTCCGTCTTCTCTTCTCAAGTGGGGCCTCTCTCAACTGCAAAGATCAGAAAGGCGACACTCCACTAACCCTGGCACTCAAGAAAAGTCACTGGGAAGTCACCAAATTCCTAAAAGGAATCGGTGCAATCGGCAGAACTCCAATCCGGCAAAAATTTACACGGTTTAGCTTCGGAAGTCCAAGGTCATAGTTTACCTGTACAACATATAAGATCCAAATTCAATGGGCAGCCATGGTTTGTCATTTTGGAAGATTGTGACAATCTTAATATGATAATGAATTTACAATTTCTGAATTTGATTTAAAGGTCCGTAAATAGTGCTTTAAAGAAACAGAAACAGCCAAAGAAACCTTTTCCTCCAATTTTAATCATTTCTGTTGAATGAGATTTCTCATAAAACTCCGGCTATTATTGTCTCAGTGATAAAAATCATGTCTTAATTACACATTTTAAATCAGGTTTTTTCTTTCTAATCTTTTGAAAAATTGTTTTAAAATTACTGGTATGTTTTGAACTCTACACTGAGTTCTGATCAGTTTAAAATTCTTTAAAGTCAGTATGATGAAACTGTAGTTCAAATATCATTGTGTTATTTTATCATTCCCAGTTGTCATTGCATCATGATAAGGTATTTATAATCCTTTGGAAAGTTTATTAATTTACGTACCAGTATACACTCATGGTTAGACTTGGCCCAAGTCGGTGAGTAAAATACAAGTTTGTGAATGTGGTTCAGTAGTGGAGATATTGCTGGTGATTCTGGGAGATACCTACAACCAATCATGTTCACGCCAAGCATGCCCGAATGCATCGCAAGATCAGATGTAGAGGCAATGTATTCTGATCGTACTGTGATCATGTCACTCAAAGTGTCTCACACAAGAAATGTCATCAATGCGTTAATAATAACCAGCTGAAGTGACTTAATTTCACATAATCACCGAGTCTAACACATGGTGACCTTGGGCATGAAATTTCTTTGAATAGTTACATAACCATTTCACCCCATTTCATTTTATATAGGTTTACCTATCCTGTTGAGAATGACTGAGATGAATGGTGTTAGTCATTGTATTATGAGTACATAGAGCAGGTGTTCATGGTCGGGTTAATAGCGCCCTCTAAAGGTCACTTTTTTTGAAATCTGAAAGTCTTTCAAGTCTTGTGAGTTTTTAAAGCAATCAGTCGATGAGATTCTAAAACAGGCAGAATGATTTTACTTCACATATAGAGAAGTCTATATTATTGGAAGGGAATGTGATATTTTACAGACATGCTCAGCCGTGTTTTCATGTTGGTTTATAATATAGAGGTTTTCACTGTATGTACTTATTATTAATTAAATTATTCATAACATAACAATATTGAAAATCATTTTAGGCTTTTACCTGATAGTTGTTGGTTTGGATGTGTTTATATATATTATGAATTATACATAATAACTGGTGTTTACATAATAACTGGTGTTAAGATGTTGAAATGGCATAAAATGAAATATTGTTTTACAAATATTTTCTGAACTTGTCATAAATACAATCAAATATTATTTCAATATTTCAACAAATTGTGAAGGTGAAATATATTATTGCCATCTGAATATTCAGTTTGTCCTTTTCAAATAATAAAAAACTAATGATTCAATCGATTCCTTTCAATCAAAATGAGTGCACATTCCTAAATAAAAATTCTTCATCCATCAAAAATGAGTTTTCTCTCCTCTCCTTGAAAATTGTCAATCTTTGCCATAATATTTTTCTCTATAGATAATTATGTTTTCAAACTTTAATGTGTGTAGCAATTTGGCAATATAACAATAGGGCTGAGTTTATAAACTCATGCAGAGTGTAAGACTGAAAATGTAATTTCAATTGTGAGTGATAGTTCACTGTTCACACTAGTTGCTTTTTTGACAGAATACTTTAGGGATACACTATTATTCTTCTCCGTCACATAGGGACGGCAGTGTAGCAAAGCAAAGCACACCATTGAGCAGGGAACTGGTCAATGTGTGCTCCATCCAGGGTTCCTGTGTGTTACCAGCCTGTCCTGAAAACAAAAGGAGTTTACTATATTTATAGAGGGCGCTGTATCACTCTATGTAAATCATCACTCAGAATTTCTTTAAAAATATCTATAAATAAAGAATATATAAGACGTTTCTTTGAATGATATTTTGCTGTACATTTTCTGTAAATGTAATATTCTCTTCTTTGGTCTAAATGAATCAATACTGCACTGGCCATGAGCGAAATTTACCAGTGTTCAATAGAAAGTACTATGAAATGAGTACATTTTGTGTTATTGTATGTTGAACTTTGGAAGATAAGAATATCAAAAAAATATATATTTATAAAAAGGTCAACTCTTTCTGAGGTAATCCAATCATTGTAACTGAGTTCAGTATCTTTCCAGAGCCATGCAGGTGTTTTCAGTATAATCATGAGTCTTGCATTGTTGAGAACTGTGCCTTCAGAAGTCAGTTTGCATACAGCATGTTTATCTGTATTCACTGCAAATCACTGTTATCTGCTTAGACAAATATGCCAATCTGACAAAGAGTTTTTGATATGCGTCCGATATCATCCTTGGTACGTCCATATTAGGTTTTGAGATTTGGTTTGTTGTATTTAAATAGTAATGTGTGCATTGTCGGTTTTTGAATAACATTGAAATTTTCAGTGTTGAGGACTCTTTACTATAAATTTACAACTGAATTTGCAGTGTTTTAATACAGTGGAATTTTAGCCATTTACAGTTTGAGGGCTTTCTCTGGTTGATCTGTACAGAATTGTATTTTGCTGATACAAAAAAATCTATCGAATTAAGTATCTATTCAAGATCTGGAAAACTTTTTTTAAACTATATTTAAGCAAGAAAAAATTTTATGCATCTCTGGGTATATGTGACAATGTATCGCACTTTTTTTTCCTTTTCCACAATCATACTTTAACTCTGTTGTTCTTTGACATCTAAACTTTGAAAAGGGGTGACAGGTTGAACATTACATATGCAAATCAGTATGGCCTGCCGATGTGATTGTAATATCAATACTATTAGCTATAATTGTTGATGCATTTTCCACTTTCCAGATTTGTTTGTCAGAAGCCTTTTTTTCTACTTTTGAAAAATGCATGTTCTACACAATGTTTTGCACTAAAAAAAATACTGTGTATTGCAACTTACTTACGGCAGAGGAATAAAAATTACTTATTTTCCCCCAAAACTAGACTGAAAGATCCGTCGCTAGAGGGCGCTCTCTACGCTACTCTTGCGTGATGGATCTTTCAGTCTACTGCCAAACAAAAATATTGAAAACATCATCAAACGTTACAGCTATTATGCTGTATGTTACCATTTCCATTGTCGAGAATTTCTGTGTCAAAATTTAAAAGAAAGTGAGTGAGTAAGGCAGTAACATGAATGTAACCATCTACTAGTAATTTGTATGTTTAAACCAGCTCATCAACCTCTGTTTCCAAACAGAAGTCTAGAAGCTAACCTTTGAAAACATTGGGGTTGGACTAAACCACTGGTGTTTGAGGGGTAAGTCCAGTTTGTTCAACTCTTCTTTTGCAAATGATGTCCTAAAATGCCCTACTTACAAACTCCATCGAGGAGTTTTTATTTCTTGAAGGAGAGGTTACAATTATAATGAACAAATTAATCAAAATTTGCATTCTGTAGTATTTCACAATCAATTTGCATATTAAAGAAAATGCCTTTTCATTTATCGTTTCATTCATTGGTGAGATTGCAATATTATGATGTCAATTTTGACAGTCAAACATCCCACCATGCTCTCTACAAACAGAAGCTAATGCATATGACATTTGTCATAGGGTGATGAACATCTTTGTTCCTCCGTGTGGAATAACAGTGCTGTTGATGAAACTGGGTTTAATCTCTGTAGGCAAAATATAAAACAATATGTGTGTTTCCATTAACCAGACCGACTCCGGACATTTTCTTACATTTTGAACAATATTTAGAGTAAATTTTCTAAATTCTACTATATTTCATGGCTCTCAGTCAACAAAGAATTTTTTTTTTAAATTTCCTTTGGCCCACCTACCCGGTACCCTCATTTTCAGACGCATGTTACTGGAAACATTTTTTTTCATTTGGCCCTATGAAAGCAATCATTAGCTTTGTTTGAAACTGGACCCCCTAGGATTGTGCTGATTAGTAAATTGTTCTGTTTGGTTCCATTGTTCTTCAGGTTTCTTTTTTTCCAGAATATTAATGCAAAGCAGTTCATCAAGGATTTGTGTGCTTGTTTGTGTTTTCTTTAATTTGCTATTACAATAAAGTCATTGCATTGCTGAAAAGTTTGTCTGAATTTGTTTTAATTAACATTGTTGGTAGACTACTTGACAGAAAGAAAAACACATGAAGCAACACATGTCTGTACAACAATGTGTTAAAGCATGTAATACTAGACTGTAAAGCATGGTTGTGTGTGGGCGCTCAGTATCTCCGCTCCCAGCGCCCTCACACGACTGTGCTTTACAGTCTACATGTAATACTTGACAGTGCAGTACTGAAACCATGTGTTAACATTGCCTCCCAAAAAGTGTGCCAATTCATTTCTCAAGAAATCTGAAATTATGTTGAACCCTTTGAGTGCTGTAATTTTTCCCAACAACATTTGTGTAACATTTTTTTTAATTTTTATTAATTTTTTGTAATATTTTTGCTAATTTTGGACCAAGTAGACATCACATTTCATTACGCCAAGAAAAATAAGAAGTTTGTTTCTCATCCTCGCGCGTGTCTATTCAGACTCGCAGCATCAACTTTTTTTGTGCATAAGGAAATAAAAAAATAGACACAAAAATACGCGACAATAGTGCATACACAGTGCTGTATAAATCAGAACTGTAAACAAAATAGCTGACACTAACATACCATTCAGAACTGTACACAGTCACTGTTATACTACGCTGTCAAAACTGTGAATTGCTGCACTAAAAGTCAAATCGCAGAACTTGCTATGCAAAAATAATACAGCAACAATGCTGTGCATTTATATCTGCTTGCATTCCTATGTTGTTTTCATGTTTTTCCGCTATCTTGTTGATTGAAGAATAAAAAAACTTGATAGTAAAAAAACTGGCGTCACCGCATCATTTTTGAAATATGTCTAGGATGAGAAACACACTTTTTATTTTCTTGGCCTTAGCTATAGTTTTATATGAAAATTTTGGCAAAAATGTGCAAAAATTGATATTGTTATATTTTATATGGGCAACAAAAGTTGTCTTTGGCGCTTAAAGGATCAATGTTCCTCAGAAGTATACAAATGGCATTGTCCCTATTGGTTAAACCTATACAAAGTATTTTAGATTTTATTACCAACAGAAATTTCCAATATAACGAAATGTCCATTGTTTAGAGTGAAACGTCATCCTTTGACTTGCAAACTTATATACTTGTGTGTGCACATATTACGAACGAAGAAAGGACATATGGTTGGTGACTAAAATTTCTTCCCCGCAAACCAAGACGCACTGACAGACACAAAAGAAGTCCATCAATGTTTTGTGGTGGCGCTATCAGCTCAGCACAATATATTCAAGATGGCGGCTCAAAGCATGATAGTTGTTTCCCGTTGACATGACAAACCCGTCATGTCAATAAACGCTTTTCTACATGAATCCTTCCGGAGGGAGGTTTTATTTCAAAGTTGACAACGTTTACTTCGAAGGTGAGTGAAAGGTTTGAATCCCTGATCCTAAGAGCCCGTTAAGTGGGCGGCGTTTTGCAGTTTGCACAGTTGTTTATCCACCGTCTGTCGACCCTGTCAAGACATGTTATTAGCCTCCAGGTGCTAATGTTGTTTATTGTTCTACTTCAAATGTATCTTTGCTGGTGAGTTCGAATAAGGACAGTAGTTTGCTTGCGGATATGTATCGTCTTTTTCAATCTCGGGTGACAAGAGCAATGCCATTCGGCCGCTTTTTCTCTGTTATGTTGATGAACTTCGGCGTTTATCGATCGCTTTCAAGTGTGAACGACAACTCGTTGCGGGACAAGCGTGAGACTTTACAAATCACTGTATCCGGTCACAAACCAAAACACGCTCCTTATTATCCGTATTAACATTACAATAGCGATGTTCAAGTTCAAGTTGTCGATGCTTGTACACGCTATTGTGTTGGCTTCAGTCTGGTGACGTCATTTCAGTGAGTGTGATTCACTTCCGTTGTAAACTTCCTGTTGTAGTCTGCAACAACCGTTAAAGTTCGAACAAGGTGATACTCGGTGTGTTACTGCAAGACTCCCCGTTTTAAAAAGCGTGCTTTTGTAGCGTCAGTTGCAACGAACTGTAGCGCTCTCTCGTGGATTGTAGGGATCACAAAGTGTCTATGAGAAGTTACCAGTGATTCGGAGAGGAACTTGTAAAGATTTCGCAAGGTTTTGCATTCAGCCATGCCCGAGGATGAACACGCTTCAACTGTTGTGAATTCTGATGATGCGTTTTATTTCAGCGTTGACAATGTCCACTTTGAAGGTAGGATTGTGCAGAGTTAAATTCTCACGGCCACCACAGACCTGCTTCACCGTCTCTCCAACAGACATAGATACTGTAGGGCACGTTGTACATGGGAGAGGTAGATTGGAGTCGCACCATAAACTCATGGACATTCTAGAATATTGAGGTGGAACATGATAGCAAGACTTGTAGCACTAAGTAGATTCACGGATAAATGCTGCTAGGGTGACCGTACGATTTTTAAAACTGAAATTTTTTGCCAAAATCTTGATGACACCTGTTGAAAGTGTTGGTACAAAGTCCAAATCTGAAAAAATAATTTGGCTAATTAGCATGATCACAATTTGGCAGCCTCTGGAAAATCAAAGTTTCCAAATTCTTTCCCTGAGAATATTGTAATGAGGAATAAAGAGACAGTGTGACCAAAAATCAGATCAAATATTGTTAAAATGGCTCAAAGATGACTAACTGTACAATAATGAGTCCAGTGAAAGGTGCATTGATAGTTTCCAAATTATTTCTGTGAGAATATTGTATGGGTTGATAAGTCCAGTGAAAGAAAATGGAAGATTGTCCTCACGCTGACCTTTGTGTTTCCAGTATCATGGATACAAGCCATTGTTTCTGGTCAGAGACAGGTGCGCACGGGTGAAAAAGCACGTTGTTCAAGTGCGGCACTATTGCGAACTTTACTTCCTGCTTTGAAAAAACATGGCGCTACTTTGCGAGCATATCTGAGCCTTTTTAGAGCAGATAACAAGTAGAAAAATATGTAAGGTACAATTTGCCCGCATGGCCATTCCTTCCCTCTTGGAAAATGATGTCAAAAGTCATAGCTGTTTCAAAATAAAAAATCATCAGCAGTTTCTCCGAAAAAAAAACCTTTTTGGAAATTTTTGTACTCATCTTGACTTCCTAATATTCACAACATTCACTGTGAAATGCAAGTGTTTCCGTTCACGCGATCTCTCACAGCGACCGTTCGCGTGCGAGTAGACGACTTCCAAGATGGCATCCCCTCTGACGTTTGTTGACAAAATGTGTTCTTAAACTTCAAGATTTTCACGTCATTACCTTGTTAACAGACATAAATGTGTACAAATGTTGCATACTTAAGGTGAATTTGAAAATTTATCACTACCTGGTCCCCTTTACAATGTAAGCCTTCGATTTTGAGCATTCTATCTCGGAAACTCGTGTCACTGTCAGCCCCATTGTAGGGAATAGGAGGGCCTCTTGTCCGGTCACCCTAATGCTGCTCTTTGATCATGGCATTGACGTGGTTGTGGTACGCCCTGATTGCTGAGAAGAGTAGCTCAAGGTTTTGCCTGGGTGTACTAGCACTGCTTGGCAGGGCTGTATGTTACCAGCTATGGTAAGGTGTAGCCCTGCCATGTAGAGCTAGCCCACTGTAGGCAAAACCTCGAGCTGCTGTACTGCAGCAAGGTACATCCATGCTGTGTCATCTTCACATCAGAAATACTACCCTTGCACACTCCAGAAATGATAATGAACATGAATTTCATTTTTTTTGTCAAAAATGGTGTATTGCCTGATTACTTTCATACCATAAGGGACATGCAGCTAGTTTCTAGATAACATTGAGTAGAGTTAGTAAAATCTGCCCGGAGAAAGAGTGCAAATAGTGCATGCTGTAGCCGTTCTACAGAAATTTTACTTCTTTTTCTGTTCATCAAAGGTCAAAATATGTCTGTCAGGAAGATGCACACTATGAGGAAAAATTACAATCATAGACTTTCTCTAATGTCATATTACAATTCAGTACTGAATCAAGTAAAATATGACTGATCAGCTGTTACAGAGTGTACAGGCTTTCGGATTCATTATGACTCTGTCTCTACATCCATGGGGGCCATGATTACAGAAACTACCTGGACATTGGTGGGGGGGAGGGGGGAGCATGCAGGGGCTATGAAAGTAGTCATTCAGTTGAAGTTATTGCATGAAAAAGAATACGCATATGAAGAAAGAGTGGTTTGCACTGTGTTCTCTATGCCAGTGTGATCTGCAATTGTGTTGTCTTTGATGTAATGTCATTGCACATACATATTTGTTTTTCAAAAAAATTCTGGATTGACTGTATAAAAGCATGCCAGAAAGTGGGGAAATTTGATTAAATAAGAGTAGTCACAATTTAAAATGAGATTTTTTCAGTCAAATTTTCATGTTAATTATTTTCATTATTTCAGAACTGTATGACTGGGCTGATGCAAAACAAAAATGTCGAATGCACAGCGTGACGGGGAAGAAAGTTCGTCGTCAGAGCAGTACTGCAGCGGGTCATTGCATCTCACTCAACGGTCAGAAGATTGCCATATTTCGTCATGGTGATAAGGTGTATGCAATCAATGAGAAGTGTCCACATGCAGGTATGGCAAAACTGAAACCATTTCACATTTCATATTGATACATGTATATTGCAGGTGACTTCCTGCACAAACTTTTAAATGACTGTATATTGAAACTGAGATGCACTGACAGAATAAATATACAATGGTATGTATTAAACCATTGGCAATATAGAAATAACATGTAGACATACAGTCTAAATTGAGGGGTTGCCCACGTTGTCAGGCGCAATCATCGTCTAGCGGTTGTATCAGCCAATCACAAAGAAATCAACTCTGCAAAAGTTGAAACATTATGTGGAAGGAGGTCAAACATAGGCAAAATAACACCAGATCTGCACAAACGACATTTGCAAATGAGGTTTTGGACAGTGAACGGGATGTGTGTACATGTTTGGTGTTGTTTTGACTACATGTGACCTCCTTCCTGATGATATTTCCTTTTTGGAGAGTTGATTCTTTGTTATTGACTGATATTTGCCACCTAGACAATAATTACGCCTGACAGGGTAGGCAACTCCTCAACCTAGACAATATGTCTAGTTCTAGTATTGCCAACAGTTCAATGCAAACCACAGTAAATCTGTATATAAAGCGTGAAACGTTTGACAATTTTAAGTTTTAATTGTCTCACCTGTAAATGACTTCATATTTATTTCAAACAGTTATCTAGATGTCATTTCATAACACCAAATAACACATATAATGTTTAATTATGCTCTCAGCATTTTAAAGTTAAAAACAACTTGCGTCAACAACATTTAATATATATATATTATATTATATATATATATATATATATATATATATATATATATATGGCATTTTAAAGTTAAAAATAACTTGCGTCAACAACATTTAATATATATATATATATATATATATATATATATATATATATATATATATATATATATATATATATATATATATATATATATATATATATATATATATATATATATATATATATATATATACATGGGATGGAATGGTTAGATGTGACCCTGACTCAGGGGTACATACACATTCTGTCTTCTCCATGCCTAAAATGTATGAAGTGTTGCATAATGATACATGTATGGTATTTGCCCTGCCTTTCACAGGAGGACCCCTTCACATGGGGGACATTGAGGACCTGCCCGGCAAATCACTGTGTGTGAAATGTCCCTGGCACAGTTGGCGATTTGAACTGGAAACCGGAAAAGTACAACATCCCAAAGACCGGGGAGTGACTGCCGTTGTGTACCCAACCAAAGTTGACACAGATGGAAATATTTACATCGGCTTTGAACAGTTTTCATCACATTTCTTTCAGTCTGAAGATTTTTAAATCAGGTTTATTGCCAAGTATTACAGGATGTCTGACTTGATATTCAGACATTTTTAAAGGAAATATCTTCCCATAATCGAGATGAAAACTATGAAATACGTTTATAAAGGGGCATTTTAAAGATTGTGTCTTTGTAGATGTTTTTACAAAATTTATATGAAACAAAATCATGAAACTAAATGCTTTGATCGAAGCATAGCCCCT
This sequence comes from Ptychodera flava, assembly GCF_041260155.1. Taxonomy (NCBI): domain Eukaryota; kingdom Metazoa; phylum Hemichordata; class Enteropneusta; family Ptychoderidae; genus Ptychodera; species Ptychodera flava. The sequence goes on from NC_091928.1 coordinate 39,564,273, forward strand.
GGGAAAAGATTGAAATTTAAACAACCATGTAATCCATGCATGTTTCATCCTTTATACATTATGTAAATGTAAAAATGTTGATGAGACAGATGATATTACTGGTGATCACTTTCCATTTCACAAACACTCTTTAAGTACCATTTTGTGTTGACTGCCTAGGCCTGCCTGGCCTCCATGTTTGAAATCAATCCTTGCCTAGGGGTGCTTGGTAAATAAGTACAGCATACCCCTAAGATTGTGCTTTATTGTACAGAATGTACTTCACCTTAGCGTGGTCCCATTGTTCTTCAGTTTTGACCCAAACTTGGTTGTGAATAGATAATGGATATTTATTGTTGATAATTATTGTTCTCAGAGAGGTATTTTATGCTGTGCAACATAGCAAATATTATATTAAACAGAACATGGTTGTGAGTTGGTGCATATATACAGGAACTCCCTGAATCAGAACTCACAAGCATGTCTGGGAGATTTTTTTGTGTCGTGTGACTTGATGAATGCTAAGCAAATTTTTTTTTTGTAAATAAGTGTGCAGTGATAAAATATCTACATTATTTTGTTAGATTCCCTGCAGATACCTCCATAATCAGGAAACCTCACTAGTATAGATGGATTTTTAAGACAGAAAGTTCAATAGTTGATTCACTAAGAAACACTGCCATTGAAAAGAGTGTCCGAAATAAACAGATTTCATTTAAAAAATTCAAGACATCTTAATATAATAATGTCCTGTTCAAAATGTGCTAAAATGACAATTTTATCCTAAGTCAAATGAAAGTGCTTCCTCCAAATTAATACATAATACACTGCCTGCTTTATGAAGATATATTAAAACATTATTTTATCAAAAGCATTGACTTAACTGTATGCCTTTTTAAGTCTTTTTCTGAAGTTTGTCTTTTCATAAATTGTTTAAATTCTTGGATTTATATATTATATGTCTACGAAACAGACAAGGGTATTTCAAATGTCTATTTTACATGAATATTAATTTTTGATACACTATTTTATGTTTTACAAGGATACTTGCTCTTTACTCTGTTCACTGTGACTAAAATTACACCACTTTATATTGTCAGTTGACCTAGTTTTATCCTCAGGAATTTATTTATGCTAATCACTGCCACACATGTAGCTTGTATGTTACAGTTACATATAGTATCTCAATTTTAACCTTTTTAAAGTTTCATTTCCTTCTTCCAAACTCTGACAAAAATTTGCAGTCCAGTATATGTTTTAATGCTCTATCTTAATGGAAGTACATTATAAAAATAACAATTCTTACAGTAAAGACAAATTTCTTGCAATTGACCATTAACTGAAATATCACTTTTGGTAAACTTATTGAATATTTAATACTGTTGTATGTTTCCTTGGCTGCCAACAAACTATTCTTTGAATCATGGAAAAAGTTTTAACAGTTTTGTGTGACGAATGTAGAAAAGTGTTTGCGTAACTCTTTGAAGGTTTTCTCTGTACATACATGGTAATAGAAACGGTAAATAGAAACATACAGTGTCACAAGGCTGTTCACTTATTCAAAAACAATTTGTGGTTGTGTTCTTATCTTATAGTAGTTTCACATGACTTGTATTATTTATTGTGTTGTTGTTTTCCCTCAATGCTTGTTGCATATTCTCTGCTCCTGTTTCTTAATCTTCAACTACCTGGTGTTTTAATTCCGTTTCAGAGAAATGCTTTATATTCAGAACCACATATGATATTGATCTATGTAAAATATGGCCAAATGGAAAACATTTTATTTCCTGTAACCCAAACCTATCCACATTGCCTTGAAATGTATGGCTTTCTCCCAAAAAGTTTGTATAAAACGTGGGAAAAAATGTAAAAATGTTCAACCACACCACCATATGTCCCAGAGAGTGGCCATGCTATCAAAATGTACAGGTATGGTGTTGTAAAGAAACCTCTGACAAGTTAAGGTAGAACGCACCTCAAGGACAGACATTCGGACTCTCAAACTTTTACAATTCTCTTCTGATATACCACATGTGGGGGTTCATTTTAAAGCTCTTGGTGAAAGAAAACTTTTCAACAGCTTAGTTTTTCGAAATTCGAAAAATTTTATTTTTCTCCATAGAGTTAACACAGGGATAGTGGCCATTTTGAATTTCTAATATCGGTAAATCTTGGGTAATTTGTTTCTCTAGTACCAAAATTTGCACGGTGACCCCCTATTTTTATTCTTGATTTTGAAAGAGAATGATTGAAAGATTCCTTGAGGAAAGTTAGAGCAAAAGTTTAAGTCTTTCACTTTTGAGGTGCATACTGCCTTAAGGAATGGTAATGATTAATCAAAAGCATCTGAATTATTTTAATCAAGACAATTTTTGTAATGTTACTGCCATTCTATTTGCTGAAAATACCTTGCAAGGAATACAATAAAACATAGAAGAGTTTGCATTCCATATGTTATGTGTCCCCACAGTTATTTGCGCACCGTGAGCTGATTAGAATTAGTTAGTCCAAAGCAAGTAAGTTCAGAAAATGAATGAGCTATTACACTTTACTGTGTCAGTAGACAGCGTTTAGTGTTATAACACGATGACTAATAATTTATCCAATATTTATGCAAATATGCCCGGGCAGAGAATTTCCTCTTAATAAATTAAAGCTTCATATAAAAGCTGTATCTCTTGACTATTTTTTCAGAAGTTTTATTTTGCTGTTTTCCCTACACTTTCTGCATTGAATCCCTACACTGTAATTTAATGCCAAGTATTTAGCATATCAACAAAACCTATTGAATATAATCTCCATTGTTATTGTTGAAACTTGTATTCAAGTACAGAATTCATTTGTAAACAGTAAACAATGATCACTACACACATACAAGCTGTGTTGACAAAAAGAATACTCAAAATTTCAGCATGACAAATGGATTAGGGTCAGACAGTAGTTGATATACAGAAGCAGAATACTGAAAAACTTGCCAGAAGTTACAGCTTATGTCCCTTTAAGATACTGGTAGATATTGATAAAATTGAAATATTCCTTGAAAGTTGCTGGCAAATTGTTTAACAATGCACTTAACATTATAGCAGGAAAATAATGACGATGTCTGCAAAAGACATGCAACTTTCTTTGCATTATGTAAATGTTTTTTAAGTGGTGAAACCAGTATCTCTAATTTATTAAGAGGATGATTCTCTGTCAAGGTACAGTGGAATGTACAATGTAGTATAATCGTTTCCATAAAATTGTCTATAATAAGTATCATAACATGTGACAGTGTGTAGCTATTCCCAATAATCATGATTCCGAGACAAGATTAAATCAAACAAATTTTTAAGTGATAGTGTTTGTGTGTAATGCTTTAATGTAGACAATATCTGATAATTACATTGTATAAAGTATATCTGACAGTGTCGTATTGAAACCATCATAGCCATCATCATAACATATTCTTCATATTAGCACAAGGAATCCAGCGCATTTGATGAAACACGAATTTTCATTGTGATATTTAGCATTAAAGACAAGAAAAGTATTAAGTTAGATGCCACTTGTTGTCAGCTACAGGAATCACAATAGTGGTGACAATTCAAGTTTTCATCATTCATTAAATTGGACCATTATTCTGTCAATGATAGTGAAGTCAAAGGTTTTCATTATTGATTTTTTATTAGCTGTGTTGTGTGTACATTCCCTGGCCATTAATCAGGCTGTGAGGAGCCCCAAATCACTGGCGAATGTCATGTACATAAATTTGACATCCATGTACTTGTTAATTTGCACGAGGAAGAATTTTAACCCTTTCACCCCCAGTTCCCTGTATACAGGTCCAACTTTACCATAGAAAACAATGGATTTGGGACAAACCATGGTGGTGAAAGGGTTAATTGTTACGCCATGAGGCAATTAGTTTCAGTTCGGTTTGTATTATACATTGTTATAGGTTATACATGCAACTGTAGGTATAGTGTTTAGATATGATGGTTAATGAATCAGAGATGGCTACTCTTTTAAATTATTCATTGCTTATCTAATGAATATTTATGTCAGTATACCTTAGTATCACTCATTCTTCCTGATGTCACCATAGGAAATCCTTGCAACAAGAATCATTTCATGTTGGTGCTATCAACGGTAACAGCTGTTCATAAAAAGGACTGTATCTCATATAGGCATAATTGGTACTGTCTGTTTATTATTATGGTGGAGGGAATGGTGCTGATCCTGGGTGCTGATACTAACAAAAAGGTACACGCACATATATTGATTTATAATCACGACAATGTTTTTGTCTGCATCAAGCTGGTTTCCAATGAAATGAAATGAAATCTGCTCCTGACAGTTTGTACTACATTTCAACTGAACAGTTCAAGTACATAATATTCAGGTTGTTTGCCTGAAATCAGTGGCTAGTTACGAAAAGGTTACAGTCATACAAGAGTATGCCACCTTGTCAAACTCAATTGAATTAATGGCTTGGGTGATTGAACTTTAACCCAGCTATCCCAAAAATCATTGCAAGTCACTACTTATAGTCAAAACTTGCATCACGCGTACACAAGTACCTCAACAACAGCTATATAGGACCAACAAGAGGTAAGTTTAACGGGAAACGTTTTACAGTTTGACTTTTGAACTTAAGACGTTGCCCATCATTGTTTGTATGCTATTGTATGTCATTACCAAAATGTAATTTCATTCTATAGGATCGAAATACAAAGGCTTCTTTGAAAGTTAGTACGTGAAATGTACAATCGAAGGCTGGGTTAATTACTAGAATGCACCGCAGGACAAGATATTTGGACTCTCAAACTTTTACAGTATTCTTCTGTGGCCTACCACTTGTGGGAACTCATTTTGAAGCTTATAAAGTTATCACCAGCTTTAATTTTCAGAAGACCAGGAATTTTGTTTTCTTTCGCAGAGAAAACTTTGGGATGGTAGCCATTTTGAATTTCAAATGTTTAAGTAAATCTTTGGTAATGTTACTGTAGTGCTAAATTTGCACTGTGACCCCAGATTTTTAGCTCTCGTGTTCACTCACAGATGAGAATCAAATCTGGTACATAGATTCAGTTTGCAAATGGCAAGAACTAATTAGATTTTTGGGGGGTGTGGCTTCCATGCTTGTTGCTCGTTTGCATAATTAATGATTTTAGAAAAGAAACGGATATAAATTGAAAACAACTGCACAAATCTTATGAGATTTTCTGCAAATGTTGAACCACATCAGGATATATCAGTCTCGAAAGATATTAAGGGGTGACGTGAAAGAAAATTGCTAATTTGCATATATGATGAACGTCCTAATTAGGGGATGTATATCTGAATTGATCAAAATTGACGAAACTTGGTATGTATATTGAATATACTATGATTAATCATTATTACATTATTGAAAGTCATTAAGTATTTTCTCTTCAGCCAACTTCCAATTTGCATATTTAATGAATTTTCCTAATTAGGGGTATACATCTTGATTGACATCACCAAAGTTGACGAAACTTGCTATGGACATTGAAGATACTATTATATAACATTATTGACTGTCTTTAAACATCTTCACTTTAGAAAATTCCTAATTTACATATTTAATGAATTTTCCCTTATTTAGGGATATATATCTGAATTGGCTTGACCAAAGTGATGAAACTTGCTATGTACAAAGTAACATTAAAGATACAATGATACATTGTTCAAAGTCATTAAGCATTTTCGCTTCAGCCAATTCCTAATTTGCTATTTAATGAACTTTCCTAATTAGGGATATATACCTCGATTAACTTGATCAAAGTTGGTGAAACACACTATGTACATTGATGATACTAGGTTAAAACAATATTGAAAGTCATTTTGCATTTTCATGTCGGCCGATTTATAATTTGCACATCTAATGAGCTTTCACAGTTTGGCATATATGGCTTGAAGGACTTGACTGAAGGCAATTACATTTGCTATATAAAGTGATACAATGACAGAAGGCAAAGAAATTTAGTATTTTTATTTCAGCTAATTACATGTTTATATGACCTTTGATATTAATTTATGGTGATATTATATTGTTCATGATGTTAATCATAACATTTTAAATGAAGTTGCAAACATGACAAAAGTTTACATTCACAGACAACTGCAATATATAATGAAACACGTGAGCATTTTCATTTCATATTTGGTTATTCTTGATTTTGACAGAGAATGATTTAAAGTTAATTGCTTGAGGAAAGTTTGAGCAAAAGTTTATCAGTCTAAGTCTTTCATTTTCAAACCATGAACTATATTATATGTCACAGGTGCACACAAGACTTGAACATGCAGGCAAATAAATTTGACTCTGCTCGTACAGATAATCAGGGTTTCACAAAAGTGAAAAGTGAACTGTACGTGGCATATCGTACCCATCTGCATGACTATCATAAAGTATTACATAAAAAACAATTAATATCATCTGTTTGTAACTTCATTCTTGATACAGTAGTTTCAAGTCCCCTACATAAGAAAGAGTCAGCTGTCACAGATTTGGTTGTCACCTGTAATTAAATATTTTTTGCCACATTATATTAACACATATAAAGTGACTATTTTTATTGCGATATATCTGACTTGTGGTATCTTAACCATTTGAACCCGGCTCGAACAGAAATGTCCGATGACGTCATAGAGTACCAGGGGGTCAGGGTGCAAAGGGTTAATATATACATGCCAAGATCAGTCTTTGCAGTCCACCAATATTTGCCTCAGAGGGACCCCGTCCCTTGAAAAATGCCCTGCATATAAAAGTCATGTATATATATTCTTTTATTTTCTATTTCAGCGACAATACAACATGGAGGAATCAGCTGGGGCACTGTTCCTGTATGATGAGTGGAAAGCAGATCAGTGTGGTCTAACTGGCTTTCACAGAATTGTCATTCAAGAATTCTGTTCTAGGAAGGCAGTGATGGGACAAAACCTGAAAGCTTACTCGACTGTACTGAGTCTAGAAATCAAAAAGACCAGGATGATGATGCTAAGAATGTGGTGTTACTTTGATTCCGGCAAAATTAAAGGAGAGGGCTGATCCAGATGATGAAATCCCAGAATTAAGTGGTTGCTGAATCATGAGATCTACTATCCTGATCTCAAAGTGTTGAAAAATATAAATATGTGGTTGGGTATGCGCCAAAGACAGGGTCTGCTGCAGCTGATATCCGAGCCCGACTGTTCCCTGGTGCTAAGTTGGTATTAATCAACCATGTCATTCCTGAAAAAGAATGTCTACTAACGGAAAAATATGGTCAAGAAAAACTTGAAGAAAAAATGTTGAAAATGGCAGGGGAGGCTGATATGTTGTTTTCTATTGGGCCTCGAATACATGAACACTTTGAAATGCCTACCGAGCAGATCAGGGTGACAAGAGACTGTCTGATATCCTTCATGAAGAGATCCTTCCCAAACCCATGGGTGAATTCTTCAAACGAGACTTACAGATATGTGAAGACATTTCAACATACAGTATACTGACATGTTGGAATTTTGAAACATCAGCCATTGAAGGGTGTGAGACAATAGCTGGTTCAATTAAGAAAGCAGCGGACATGAGGAAAGAGTCACAGTTGAGCCGACCTCAGTCTGAATGGAAGTTAGGTGTTCCTCAAAATATTGACCAGAATCATAAAAAGGCAATAGTGCAAAAATTAGGTGATCATGTTGATGTAAAACTCTATCATAAACGCTCAGCTGGCACTTTGTTAACATATCTGCAACAATCACATCTTTATCTGCCAACACCATACTATATGGATTATAGCTTTTACGGTCTGGAAGTTGTGGCAATCGGGTTACCAACTGTGTTAAAGGAGAATTCCCATCTCGGTAATTTCATCTCAAAACATTGCCCTTCACATGCAGATTTGTGTGCAGTTGATTGGTCTGAAGAGGCACTCTCAAAGAAGATTCTGGCAAACATTGCCAAGCCTTCCTAAAGCTTCAAAAGGGCAAAGGAACTAAAACACGTCTTTGAAGGGACATGTTCAAATGGTGCAATGTTCGCTGCATTGACTGAAGCTGCTCTAAGAAGAAAGCAATCGCTAACAGATAATCCGGGAAGGGATGATGAAGGAGCGAGGAATATGTCACGGCAATTACAACCAAAAATATGCGCAGAAGAAACTTCGAATAAATTTGTGGTAGAATTAGATATCCTTTCATAACATGACAGTCTTTTACATCTAATTCATGTGTAAAACCCTCTGTCTATATAAATGACTGAGTTCATATAATTACTGAAGCCATTTTGAAAAACGAAGGATTATTAAGATAGACTGTGCCTTTGGGACAGATATTCAGTCTCTCAACAACTCTTTCTATATTTTTGTGCTTTAGCATTTGTTGGGCTCATTTTTAAGCTCAGTGAGTAAAGCTTTTACTAGCTGACTTTTTGTGAATATCAGAAATTTCATTTCCCGTCGAGTTAAAGTAAGGATGGCTGCCATTTTGAATTTCAAATATCAGTAAATGTCAGGTATTTTAATGTTTCTGTAGTACCAAATTTTGCATGCTGTGAATTCAGTTTTCTTCTGGAAAGTTTGAAAAAAGTATAGGAGTGTAGGTATTTTTAATTTTTGAGTCACCATGTACATGCATGTACTTGCACAGCCTTGCCACATGTAATATTTTCAACTTAAGATGAGACACCTTTTGCAGGGGCAGGTATACAGTCAGCCGAACCTGCGTTTGGGGAAGTCAAAGTGACAAAACATGTGACTAATGGAAAGAGTGGCTGAAACAGACAATGTATGGATTTCTACAGAGGTTGAAGAGGGATCAGAATCTGCCAGGTGGAAAGATTCTCTCACTGATGAAACATCAGGCACGAAAGAACAACCGAGTTTGGCATCACAATATAAGAAAGGTATACAGGAAAAAGTTTAAAACTTCTTCATTTTGGAGAAACAATTGGTAAATATTTAAAGTCTGTAAGCTGCCAGTTGTTGATACATTTGCCATTCCTTTTATTCTTTTTAGCAAGTAGTGTTTCTTTTTCTACTCTCCAAGTCAAGAAAAATTGGCTGGTGTTCAAATTGCCAATTAAGAATGTGAGGAACTGCTCACAACCAAATTTTATCAAAAACTGACATTAAATGCCAACAATATCATTGCCTATATTGTACATACTTCATTATGTTTGAAAGGCAAATACTTTTCAACATACATTTAAGGGAAAGGAAGAAAAAAATAATTTATTTTCTTTCTAAAAATGTCAAAAGGTAACTGTTGATAGTTCCTTCAAATCTTCAGTGGAATATTGCTTATTACAATACATATTTCTTCCGTTTTTCTGAATACTTGTGCATGATCTTTAAGTAAGCTTCTTTATACATTCCCAAGTTATTATAAAGGTTATTTTACGCCTGTTTTACCCAACAGGTGACTGGTCAGTGCGGTTTACTGATGGCTACAGTCAGAAAACAGGACGAAAATTTAAGCAACCCAGAGGGATGGTGTTCCATGGTAACCTTCTGGTGGTATGTGATCCGGAAAACAATATTGTACGAATACTGAATGAAGATTACAGGTGCGACAAAGTCTTAGGAAGTTTTGATGGTCGATTTGCTAGGCCTTTCAAACCATGGGATGTGGCCGTCTCTGATGAGAGCCACTATTTCATGAATGATAGGGGAAATTTTCAGATAGTTGTTTGTGATGAAGATAATAAAATTCTCACATTAATCAGCCTGACATGGGATATAGATGTTCACGGCATTACCATATGCCTTGGGTTTCTTGTGGTTACCGATGCAAGGGGTCATCGGTTACTGAAATACACCAAAGGTGGCAAGTATGTTTCAGAGATTAATAATAAAGAATTGTGTGGCCTATCACAGTTCAATCGGCCTTACTCTGTGGCTGTTAATAGCAGCGGGGAAATTGGGGTGTCCGACCATTGGAATCATTGCATCAAACGTTTTGATGATGAGCTGAAATTTAGGGATAAATACGGTGAGTTAGGTAGGGGTGATGGCCAGCTGTGGTATCCATTTGGCATGGATATTGACAACAACGATGATGTGTATGTTTGCGACGGTGGAAATCACAGGATAGTAAAATGTAAATCGGATGGAAGTTGGAGTGGTGATTTGTTTTGTGATGTGTGGCAGTTGAGAAACCCCAGATATATTGCAGTGCAAAAAGACAGGATTGCAGTAGCAGAATTAGATAACAGCAACATCAAGATATTTTATAAGTAGACACGGGTACAACATTGAATCAAAGGTGTAAACATCATCAATATTTGTGACTCAGAGTTTTCAATGTGCCACATCAAATATAATCTCTGAATCCATACTTTGCCTGTATTGTTGACCTCTCCAAGGATGATTTTGGCCAAAATCACGCCAAATTATGATAGCAAAGAAATCGGTGGTGAGGATGGGTGATCTTGTCCCCAAGGTAGCCATAACCCTGACTTTAAGTTTGTGATGTTATAAAGTCATCGTCTTCACATACTTTTGAGAGTGAAATTTTTTGACGGCATCACTTACTTAGTTTGAAGAAAATTACACATAAGGTGAAACAGTTCATAAAGTGTAAATATTTCTGTTCTATAAAGTCTATGTATTTACAAAAGTCTAAAAAGAAATAGAAAAGCATTAGAAAGCTTACTTTGTGTAACAATATTAGACATTTCAAGCTTGATGTAATGGAACTCTTGTAATTTCATTTGTCTTACAACCAATGTCAGCATAAATTTGACAATCAGACACAATATGCTCCGGCAAATTATATTTTATGTTAGTTTCAGCTGTCATGCTGTCAAGATTTTCTTTACCAATCCTTTTTTAAAAATGTATTTAATCATATTTGAAATAATTAGCTTGTACTATATGAAACTTGAGAGTGACGTAGATACTGTAGAACAAATGAATGTGTCAACTTTAAGTTCATGTATTTCATGTAGGATACAATTGTAAATATTTGATTTTTCATTTTCATTATTGATGCTTCCTACTGCTGTCCATGTTTTCATAGCAATGCTATGATGTAGATTTTGTTCCCTAGAGAATAGGAAATAATGCTTGGAGGATCCTGACAGGGAAGTGGTCAAACAAATGAAAGAAGTCTTCAGACAGATATTTAGTGGAAAAATTGAAGTCTTGCTACTTTTGCAAAAAAATATTCTAATGATTAGAAAACAGGATAATTGAAAATGGTTTTTCTTTTGCCCTCACAGCAAATTTGTACATCAAACCTTTGAAATAGAACAAAATAATTATATTCCCTCATTCTGACCACCTCCCTTGCCACAATCTAGCATTGCTTTTTTATCAGACTTACTTTACGTTTGCCTACACCTTTTTTCATCAATTCATTGAAGCAAAGCTTGCTTTAAGACTTTCAATTTGACTCATAATACCATATCTCGTGACTAAAAGATGAAGTCTTTTGTCCTCTTTCCATATTATTTACATTTATTGCTCAATGAAGATGGAATTAAACATTTTAAATTTTGTTCCATTGAGATGTACAGTATGATTTTTATTCATTTGTGGCGCATGGCCACTTAGATTAGTGACCTATTTCCAGAAGATGAATTTTCAAGAAATGTATTTTTGACACTGTATGTTTACTCAAAATTTGTAATCTCAAGAAGATAGTATAAACATCTTCACTTTTTTGAGCCAATAATTTTCTTCCAGAAGTCTAGACTTGAATTTAGAATTCTTTCATGTACTGTTCCCCAGTCTTTGATGGGGGAGGCAGATAATTTGAACAGCGCCCTCAACGTCGTAATTTTTTTTAGTATTTGTTTTTATGCATCATGTTTTGTTGCCTTATGTTAAACAGTCAGTTTATCAGCCATGTTACAGTCAGTTTTGGTACTTTAATAAAATAATTGGAGTGTACAAGAATGTATGAGCTTTCAGGAGATTTTGTAAGATAATACCTCTCTATCGATTCGGGGCTTTGTCCATTGATACTTTTTTTGGGAATGTCTCTAGTCAGCGCACTACCATACAGAGACACAAAGGGGCCAAAGTAATTACTGTACCAAAGTAAATTTGATAAACATGCAGACCATAAACTGGTTATATATCTTTCAAGATATGCATGTATATTGCCAAATAAGTATCTCATCAATAGTTTTTTGTGTTGCTCATACCGTTCAGTATCAATTACCAGACTCTGTAGGCAGCTAGCAAAAAAGTTTGGCAAGGTTTAAGTGTGGGTGGTGTGTCTTTGACCCATGTCTTCAGTCTGAGTAAACAAAAACATGGCCAAAACCCAGTATTCTACCTGAATGCCAAAGTATTTCAAGGCAAACAGTCATGAAGATGACACTATCTATGGGAGTTAATAACCCTTGTCAATGGCAAAGTCCATGGAAGTGTTGAAGGTGTTTTTCTTTGTGCCTTCAGATATAAATAAAGTGTCCATCAGCTGACAGCTAGCAGCTGAGATAATTTGAAAACCAAACTGAAGCGCAATACAATTTTAATTGACAGGAACTCTGAAGATCGTCATTCCCTATGATGCCTTTGTTTTGCACAATGGTTGCTAACGTACATCATTTTGGTATCTATGGAGGGCATGAATTGACTATATCAACACTTTTCATTTAATTTGAGAAAACGGAATGGGCAACACACAACTTCCCAATGATATTGGCAGATAATGTTAGAAGTTGGGTTATAGAAACAGTTTCAGTGCAATAACACTGAAATTTACATAAAATGCTATTTTACTTTAACCCTTTTCATGTCCAAATATATTTTGCTTTCAAAACCGACATCACAAAAATCTCAATATATTAAAAGAACATTAACAGGAAAAAACATTACATAGATGCACAAAGTTTTACTAATTTTCTACCTTCTCTTTGCAGACGATTTAGTTTTGATTGCGGAAACATCGATAAAACTTCACAGACTTTTAAACCAATTGGGTAATTATTGTGATAAAATACAAATTGACAGTATATAAGACAAATATTATAGTTTTTAGAAAAAGGGGGTAGATTAAGACATTATGAAAAGTGGATTTACAAAGGGAAGTTATCAAAGTTGTTCCATATTTCAAATATTTGGGAATAGTACTACAAAGCAGAGGTGTGTCGACCAAGACACAGTCAGTATTAGCAGATCAAGCTTCCAAAGCCTTATCTTTACTAATAGCTTGTTTAAAATCTCTGGGTGAAGTTCCTATTAAAATGTGTCTCAAGATTTTCGACTCCAAAATACTACCCATGCTCACCTATGATTTGGGGGTATGTTGAAGCTCCTGCCATTGTTCATTCAAAATTTTGCAAATCTCTTTTAAAGTTAAATACCATGAGAATAATGCTGCAACCAGGGGTGAGCTTGGGAGGTGCACCATTCGTACAATGAGACTTCATAGAACTATCAATTATTGGCTAAGAATTTTTAAAACGGGAAATAATAGATACGTTTATCAGGCATATCTTGAACAACATAGTATGGCTGAGAGGGGCATTGAATGCTGGGCAAAATCAGTGAAAAGTATATTGTTTTACTACGGTTTTGCAGAAGCATGTACAACCAAGGTGTTGGTAATGTGGCTAAGTTCCTATCTGAGTTTAAACAATGCTGCAAAGATATTGATGAACAAGAGTGGCACTCATCCATTACTTGTACAAGCAGACTTGATACATACAAACTGTACAAATCTTCTCTGTCATTAGAACCCTACCTTTTGACCCCTATGAAACCTATATTCAAATATACACGCTCTTACTTCCGTATATCATGTCATACTTTATTAATAGAACAAGGAAGACACAAGAAACTCTCACGAGAGAATAGACTGTGTATTTGCAATGATGGCAGTGTCAAGAACGAGTATCATTTCCTTTTGTAATGTAAACCCTATGTTACGTGCAGAGAAAACGAACAAAGGGTGAACTCAGCAGTTTACGTTTAAACAAAATTTATTACGAAAACAAAACTAATTGCTAAGTCAGGGACAGAGTACAAGCTTTAAAAGTGTACAGACTACTTATCTCAGCTGGGACGGCAAAGCTCCAGTCTCAGAGTTGTAACAGTCAGTCGGATGAATGAACAGTCCTTTGGCTTGCAGGCTTGAAGCTGCACAAAGTCCACAGTATAAATCCAGCGTTGACAGTGAAGGTCTTGAAAAGTCTTGAGAATGACTACTGCTGGAGTTTAGTAACACACAAGAGACACGATCCCAAAAGTCTGACTGGAAGCGTGCACGTCCCTTTTATAAAGGCATATAAGAACAATCTAGAACTTTTATTGACATGCTAATTACTGTTCTAAAATTATCTCCCTTACACAACTAATCAACTTTCCAGAACATTCCAAACATGACTAATTGAATTCAAGGTTGTGAGGTCATCAAGGGCAGTGACCTTGAGAATGTTCTAGACTAATTGAACTCAGGTCATGATGAGTGTGGGGGAAATGACCTACATAACACACCCCCTCTTCAAAAAAAGAAATTTTTCAAAGAAAAATCTTTCTTTTACAAATGTAATCTTGAAAAGGATTTAAGTACTCAAATTTTGTTTTACTCTAAAGTAAAGTTCTTGAAAGTGAACAACAATAAAATTTCTTGAAAGTGAACAACAATAAACTCTAAATACGAGAGAGACAGTCTGCAATTAAATTGTCTCTGCCTTTGATATGTCTAATGTCAAGATTAAACTCCTGTAACATTAAACTCCATCTTAGCAATCTCTGATTTTTGCCTTTAAATTTCTGCAGAAAACAAGAGGGTTGTGATCAATATGAACCACTATTGGCTGATTTGAAGAAGTAACATAAACTTCAAAATGCTGTAAAGCTAATATCAAAGATAAACACTCTTTTTCAATTGTAGAGTAGTTTCTCTGAGATTTGTTAAATTTGCGTGAAAAATAGCAAACAGGATGATCTATACCATGACTATCCTCTTGCAATAAAACAGCACCAGCAGCCGTATCACTAGCATCTACAGCTAATTTGAATGGCAAAGTGAAATCTGGTGCAGACAACACTGGAGCACTTTGCAGTATGGCTTTAAGTGTATCAAATGCCTGTTGGCATTGCTCTGACCAAACAAACTTTACTTTCTTTTTAAGTAAGTTAGTCAAAGGCTCAGTAATTGTGGAGAAATTTGGACAGAATTTTCTGTAGTAACCAGCCATACCGAGAAAGCGCATCAGTTGTCGTTTGCAGTTTGGTATGGGAAAACTTGAAATGGCATTGATTTTGGCATCAACAGGTTTTACCTCACCCTGTCCTACAGTATGTCCGAGGTAAGTTACCCTAGCCCAACCAAACTCAGATTTGGCAAGGTTGACAGTCAACATTGCTTTGCTCAGTCTCTCAAAGAACTTCCGCATGAGCTTGATGTGTTCCTCCCAGGTGTCACTATACAGGACTACGTCGTCAACGTAAGCTGCACACCCGTCTAGCCCGGATATGACGTCGTTGATCATCCGTTGGAACGTTGCCGGAGAGTTCTTCATTCCGAATGGCATCACCTTGTACTGGAACAATCCGTCTGGTGTAACAAAGGCGGATATTTCACGAGCACGATCCGTCAGAGGGACTTGCCAAAATCCTTCAGTAGGTCAAATTTCGTCACATACTTGGCTTTTCCCACTCGGTCGATGCAGTCATCAATCCTCGGGATTGGGAAAGTGTCTGTCTTTGTTAAAGTGTTGACCTTCCTAAAGTCCGTGCACATACGATAAACTGTGATCTGATTTGGGAACAAGTATGCACGGCGAACTCCAGTTACTTTTACTGGGTTCAATAAAGTCATTGTCCAGCAGGTATTTGACTTCTTCCTGGAGATATTTCGCTTTTGTTGGATTCAGTCTGTATGGATGTTGTTTTACAGGCTTACTGTCCCCAACATCAACGTCGTGATAGATGACGTTTGTCCTCGTTGGAACATCTTGAAACAGGTGTTTATATTCGTGGAGCAGTTCTTTCACCTGTTGTTGTTGTTCTGGCTGGAGGTGTGCCAACTTTGTAGACTCCAGCTTCTCCAGGATTTCTGAGTTCTGAAGCTTGACCGAGCCCAGCTTTGAGTTTAGAGTATTTTCACTCAAGTCAGTTTCAGTATCACTATCTTCATAATGGTTTGAACTGACTGCACTGACAGGCTGAGTTATAGTAGGATTATCCCTATCAAAATATGGCTTAAGCATATTTATGTGACATAGCTGTTTTTGTTTTCGCCTGTCAGGTGTTATTATGATGTAATTTAAATCACTCAATTTCTTATCAATTAGGTATGGCCCAAAGTAACGAGCATGGAGTGGTTTGCCAGGAATTGGAAGTAGAACAAGAACTTTTTGACCTGGTTCAAACTTCCGTTTTGAGGTGCTTTTATCATATTTGGTTTTCATTGACTGCTGAGATGACTCAAGATTTTCTCTGGCTAATTCACATGCTTTAGAGAGTTTCGTACGAAAATCTGACACATATTGCAAAATATTCAGACAATCATCATCGTCTGATAGGAATTTCTCTTTAACGAGCTTAAGTGGGCCACGGACTGTATGTCCAAATACAAGCTCAAATGGGCTAAAACCAAGAGACTCCTGAATTGACTCTCTAACAGCAAAGAGCAAAAAATGAATTCCTTCATCCCACTGCTTCTCTGTGTCAAAACAGTAGGTCCTAATCATGTTTTTCAAAGTTTGATGAAATCGCTCAAGAGCACCCTGACTTTCTGGATGATAGGCGGATGACCTATACTGTTTAATGCCTAGCTGATCCATTACTTGTTGAAAAATACCAGACATAAAGTTGGAGCCTTGATCGGACTGGACACATTTAGGGAGGCCAAATAAAGTGAAAAATTTGACTAAAGCTTTCACTATAGTCTTTGTCTTTATATTTCTCAGTGGTATGGCTTCTGGGAACCGAGTTGATGTACACATTATTGTCAGCATGTACTCATTCCTGATCTTGTTTTTGGTAGGGGCCAACACAGTCTATTAGTATCCTACTAAATGGTTCTTGAAATGCAGGAATTGGCTGTACAGGGGCCTTTGGAATGGTCTGATTTGGCTTTCCTACCATTTGACATGTGTGACAAGTTTTACAGAAATGTGCTACATCCTGCCTGAGATTAGGCCAATAAAAGTGACTGAGAATTTTATGATAAGTTTTCCTGACTCCTAAGTGACCAGCCAGGGCGTTTCATGGGCCAGGCGCAATATTTCAGCACGATAGGGCTTTGGAACCACAATTTGATGTTTTATAGCTCAATCGTCATCAACCAAAACATCTGGAGGTCTCCATTTACGCATGAGAATACCAGATTTTGTATAATAGGAAACAGAGCTATCTGAAGTTTTACCTTCATCATCTACCCTGTCAAACAAAGACAAAATATCTGGGTCTTTGTGTTGTTCTGCAATGAGATTTGATCTAGAAAATGTCTGACTTTGGTCAGCAGAAGTTTTACTGGAAGTTTCAAATCCACGAGGGATAACGGAATGATCCGTGTCAAACACCTGACTGAGAAAGGTGTCATTTAAGTCAACATCTGTGACATTATTCTTGAGAGTATTTTGATTCTCGGAAGTTTTCTTTGACATGGCTCGAGTAATTGCACACGAAGGAAATAAATCGGGTATCTCTTGTTCAATTGGCTCTGGATCCTGATCTAAACTAGGATTATCAGTCACAAGTGGATTAGTAATGACCTTGTCCCCAGCAAGGTCGTTTCCAAGAAGAAGGTGAATCCCTTCAAAAGGCAAAAAAGGCCTAATACCTAAAGCCACAGGTCCAGAAACAAAGTCCGAAGACAAATAGACATTATGGAGAGGAACAGGAATAAAGTCATTGCAATCTACCCCCTTAATAAGAACTTTAGAACCTGAAAATGACTTTTCAGAAAACGGCAGGGTATCTGCCAACAAAAGAGACTGGGAAGCCCCGGTATCTCTTAAAATTTTGACAGGGGTAGCGGAAGAAAAATCACTAGAAAGTGATATAAAACCATCATGAATAAATGGTTCGAAAATACCCATAATGCTATCTTGAGAAGAATTGACCTTGACCTCATTAATTGGGGATGAGAGGGGTTTAACCTCAGAAAATGTGTTGCACACATTATTAGACTCTAATCGAGTTGATGAAGAAATAAAGCCGGTGGGCTTAGATCCACTTTGACCACTTGACCTTTACGTTTTCTTTTCATTTGAAACAATCTGACATTAAATGGCCGTCTTTCTTACAATAATTACAAGAAAGTGTACCGAACTGTTTGTCAGAAGGAGATTGAGACTTGGGATCTGATGATGTGGGAGTGTTACTTGAACTCTGTGAACTGTTGTCATTTGATTTCCTACTGTCCTTTGAAAAATTCTTGGATGAAAAGGAGGAGTTAAATTTACCTGCATTGTTTCTGTATGAAAAGGACTGGGATGGTTTGCTGAGAAATGAAGATTTGTGGGTCAATGAATAATCATCGGCCAAACGTGCAGCAACCTCCAATGTATCTGCCTTTTGTTCATTGATAAATGTTTTGATGTCACTCCGGATGCACCTTTTAAATTCCTCAATCAAAACAAGCTGTCGTAA
Source organism: Ptychodera flava (assembly GCF_041260155.1). Lineage (NCBI taxonomy): Eukaryota > Metazoa > Hemichordata > Enteropneusta > Ptychoderidae > Ptychodera > Ptychodera flava. Next base: position 39,582,800 of record NC_091928.1, read on the forward strand.
TTTGTCATAATTCTGACTGACCTTTTCAGAAGAGCACCAACGGTCAAACAGTTGTTCTTTTGTTCGAGCAAATTCAACATAAGTTTGATCCTTCACCTTCTCACAATCCCTAAATTTCTGACGGTAAGCTTCAGGCACCAACTCATAGCCCTTGAGAATTAATTCCTTCACAGAATCATAATCTGAAGCCTGCTCTACTGACAACTGAATGTAAATTTCTCTGGCTTTACCCACCAAAGCACTCTGCAAAAGCATAGACCAGGACTCCTTAGGCCAATCCAGACTCTGAGCAATTTTCTCAAAATGAAGGAAATATTTATCAACATCCTTTTCTTGGAAAGGGGGAACTAACCTGAAATGCTTAGTGATGTCAAAACTGTCTGAAGGGAAGAATTTTCCTGACTTTCTAAGCTCTAAACGTTTTATTTCTAACTGCAGTCGGTGTTCTGCTAATTCTCTTTCCTTTTCTTTTTCCTCTCTTTCTTTCTCCCTTTGTCTTTCTTCCATTTGTAATTCTTTTTCTTTCATTTCCAATTCCCTCTCTTTCTGTCTTTCTTCCATTTCTAACTGCATTTGTATTTTTTCTTTTTCTAATGCCTGTCTCTCTTTTTCCATTTGTAATTCTTTTTCTTTCATTTGTAATTCTTTTTCTTTTTCTAATGCCAATTTTTTTAGCTCGAAATCTGCCTGTATTTCAATTCTAATTTTTTGAGTTCGAAGGAAGACTCAGGCTCATAATCTTTTAAGGTGGATTCCTCAAATTGGCCTAAATTAACTAAATGTTTTGCAATGTGGTACTGTATTTCCCGCTTGCGCATAGATCTTTTGACATCTACTTTAAGGAAATTGGCCAGTGCAATGAGGTTGTCTTTTTTGAGGGAATCAAATGCGTCCTGATCAAGGTCATCCATAAATTCGTCTGGCTTGAATTCCGCCATGATTGAATTTGGCTGAGTTCACAGTGTAAAGTAGTTTTGAAAAGGCTGTCAAAATGTTGTCAAACGGCTCAAAATATTCGTATCCCGGACGAGCCCCCAATTTGTTACGTGCAGAGAAAACGAACAAAAGGGTGAACTCAGCAGTTTACGTTTTTAACAAAATTTATTACGAAAACAAAACTAATTGCTAAGTCAGGGACAGAGTACAAGCTTTAAAAGTGTACAGACTACTTATCTCAGCTGGGACGGCAAAGCTCCAGTCTCAGAGTTGTAACAGTCAGTCGGATGAATGAACAGTCCTTTGGCTTGCAGGCTTGAAGCTGCACAAAGTCCACAGTATAAATCCAGCGTTGACAGTGAAGGTCTTGAAAAGTCTTGAGAATGACTACTGCTGGAGTTTAGTAACACACAAGAGACACGATCCCAAAAGTCTGACTGGAAGCTGTGCACGTCCCTTTTATAAAGGCATATAAGAACAATCTAGAACTTTTATTGACATGCTAATTACTGTTCTAAAATTATCTCCCTTACACAACTAATCAAACTTTCCAGAACATTCCAAACATGACTAATTGAATTCAAGGTTGTGAGGTCATCAAGGGCATGGACCTTGAGAATGTTCTAGACTAATTGAACTCAGGTCATGATGAGTGTGGGGGGAATGACCTACATAACACCTATAACGTTTTAAGATCAAAATATCTCCACTTCAATACACCACAAACCCAAATATAGATAAATTTATAACTTTGTTGTCTTCACAAAACAACGAAACACTAAGAAAGTTGAGTACTTACTTGTTTCTTGCATTTGAAACGAGAAAGAAATACCTTGAGCAACACTAGATTTTGATTTGTACTTTTTTCATTGCCAGTTTGACGTCATGACTTAAGTTCTGTAATTATTTCCAAGGTCACTGTTCATATTATTGTAAAGTATTCTGGCACCAAAGGCTGGAGGCCTACAGTGCATTCTGAATAAATTAATATTACAAAGTTTTACAAAAATTAAAATAATATAAATTAAAATACTATAAATAAAAAAATCTTAAATGACATCTGCATTGCACCTGCATTTTGCTGTTTCTTAATATGGTAAAATGGTTCAATGTTTTTCATGTAAACAAGACTCAGTTCCATTCGATGTATTTCACAACACTGTTTTTACCCCTTCTGAACACTTTGGACTGAAGTCATCGTATTTTGTGCTGATGTATGTAAATCCTGACCCTTGACCTGGAGCTTTGTCGGTACTACGTATGTAGATATCATGATTGGTTGATATCCAGTGTTGCATGTCACCAGTATTGGCATCGGAGCCTCGATCTCCGATGATGATGATGACGATATTGAATTTGTAGGTCATGACGATATATATATATATATATATATATATATATATATATATATATATATATATATATATATATATATATATATATATATATACATATATATATATGTGTGTGTGTGTGTGTGTGTGTGTGTGTGTGTTTCCCCTAGTTTATTGTGTACGCCAATCTGATTGGATTACAGCGAACGCCGTCGGTGAAAAGAATATATCAAAAATAAAAATATCAAAGACTTTTTTCACATAGCCATCATGCCAGTTACCTTGGAAACTTACGCTGACCTCTCTTGGGATTTGATGAATGTTTGCCAGAATGGCAAGGTCAACGACATGGCTGCTCACGAAATCATCAACTTCAAGAATATTTGGTTTTAAAACATCTGGTCAGGCTAACCAATAGGAGATCATTTCAATTGTACCTTTAAAATGGACGTAGGAGTAAGGAGACGAGCGCAGTGTTGCTAAGTTAGGGCGCCTCCCATGGCCATGCATGATAGGAGAGGCCTTGGCTGAGCTTAAATGGTGATGAGAGAGAAGAAGACATGACATGAAAAGTCGGCATGAAGTCAGTCATCAAATATACTTAGCATGCGGATGTTGAACCCTTGACCCAACAACCGTATACAATGCAGCTTAATTGACGCGTTAAAGGTTGCTAGTTTCGTGTAATTGTTTGACATTTAGCAAGTACTATACTTTTAAACAATTGCTAAGGGACTGGTCAGTTTCTTCGGCCTGGGGGGGGGGGCGGTGGATTATTTTTTGCCGACGTCAAAAAGTGGCTGACCCCCCTATTCCAAATTTTGAAAACAGGGTGACCCCCCCCCGCACGCGACAACTGTAATATGTAATAATATAATACTGTAATATATATATATATATATATATATATATATATATATATATATATGTGTGTGTGTGTGTGTGTGTGTGTAAATATATATGTTATATTTTACATACATTTATATTTTAAGTCATTTTGTGTTTTAATGAAATTGTTGGCATGTCAGTTGTAAGATAGGAATTTCAAAGTGTCAATCTTAAAGTTTGAATACAGTACATTTTGAATGAGCTGTGAATGTATTTCACACTTTCTATGCTTAACCAGATGTCCTGAACTGTTGTACAGAAATGGATGTCAATCATTAATATCAAACAGGAAAAAGCAGTAAATCAAGAACTTTGATGGGTGTTAAGACTTGCCAGCCATCCAATTAAATCTCCTGAGGAACAATAGAGGCATTTTAGCCAAATCTGATGTGTGCAGAGTCTGAGATGACCTTTTCTTGTAACATTGATATTTGTGCATGTTGCTTTCTCATACTGAATTCTCATAGAGAGAACAGAAAAGTATCAGGAATTTGTCATGCTTTCCATATGAAATGCAGATTTCATAATAGAACACTTTCACTTAGCAAACATCAAGATATCTCTGGCATATATCTCTGATTTATTAAAGTATGGCGCCCGAAGGGCGCGGAGAAAAATATGAAACATCCTGATATCTCTGATATATATGTCTTGTATATTAAAGTAATGCACAGGAAGGGTATATGCTGAAAAATGTCTGATATATTAAAGTAATGCGCTCAAAGAGCACGCTGAAAAATATTGAACATACATATATCTCTGATATATGTATGCATATATGTATGCCTGATATGTTAAAGTTGGGCGTGCTGAAAAATATGTCTGATTATTAAAGTTACGCGCCCAAAGGGCGCGCCGAAAAATGCAACTGGATGAAATTTGTGGCTGACACGATGCATTTTAGGCAATGATGAGCCTGTGTCGAAATTCAAAAACACACTGACCCCCCTATTGGGCATTTCAAAAACATGGTGACCCCCCCTATCACCAAAGTCAAAAACAGGGTGACCCCCCCCCCCATGAATCCACCGCCCCCCCCAGGCCGAAGAAACTGACCAGTCCCTAAGTAGATGAAGATAGATGAAACTTTGAAATTATGGTCCGCTACCTCCGCTACCCTTCGCTACCCAAAATCTCATTTGCATAAATGAATTGTGCCCCATATCCTGCAATAATTGGAGCACTTAGGGGCCCAGTTTTGAAGGTTTGCTTGCTGCTTGTTTGTTTGTTTGTTGCAACTAAATAGAATAAATAAAAGTATATCTGAAACATTGAAACATGATGATGCATGTTATTTCATACAAAACAATAAATAAAACATGAAATGTAAGATGAAAGCAAGAACAACACGCACACACTATCAAAACTATCATTCTGCCCGGACAGATACATTCAAATGGGGTAAACACACACACAAGAATTTGGTTTATAAAATGCTTTATTAATAACGCAAGAAAGTGGCGTATTACAAGGTCATGACTTTTATACAATATCATAGAACTTTCCTTGGGCATACCATCGAGAATTTGACAATTGTGGCAAAGCCCGTGTCATTTTCCGCTATGAAATTCCATTACACGTGTAGATGATTTTAAAAATCAAAAGTTTATGTACTGAAACTAAACAAACGGAATAAGCTTGCAAACGATCGTGTATCGAAAAATAATCTGGATCAAACTTCATATTTCTGTATGTATATTGTTTAACATAAGGCAGCTTTCAGGAAAAACTCACTTCTATTAAAATATATGTGAAAAGCTGTTTTAAACACCGTTTGGTTTTAGTAATTTGCATCAAATTTACACTGTTGTAGGGCCTTTGACATTAATAGGCCTAGTTTCAAGTAACAAAGTGTCAAAATGTGGCTTCATTAACGATTAGACGAGCTCAACGCTGGAGGGTGCTTGAGGAAGGCAGCTCCATCTTCGACGCCAAATTAAAGATACGTTTCGCTTGTGAAAAATACACATCTACGAAATCTCTGAATATTAATTCTGCTGCAAATATCGCCTATTAACTCCCCTCGCATCGTCTGGTCTCACATTCATTGTTCCATATATACCAAAGTAGATGTAATGTCGTTTTATAACATGCAATATTCGTTAATCTTAACCAACCTAACAACCTTTACCATGATCGTAGTTCACATTAGAACCATTATTGCATAAACTACTATTATTTGGCATAGTTTTTCGTTCTAACAACTTTCAGAGTTGATGAAAAGGTCAAATGTTTCATTTTTTATAATGTGCACAATATTACGAGAACATATAACATCCATAATTATCATTTATTGTCCCTTTTAACGCTCCATATGATAACAATAAGACGCTGTACTCAGTGTCCAATTGCTAATTTCGTGACCTCTTCATGACCTTACAGTCCGAAGCTAAGCTTTACAACTTTCTAAATCTATACATTAACAATCACAGCTACGCACATGTTGCTACTAAATTTGCATTGATAATAATGAATGAAATCACTTCTTTGTTCCGATAATACCAATTCAATATTGTAAGTTGACGATTAAATGCTAAAAAAATACACTGTAAACTAAGGGCGTCATAATAATCGCAGATAATGTAAACACGCACAAGATCACACTGTCTTCAAATCTCTGCTGAATATGTTGAAATATGGCCACTCTTTTATTATAATAAGATATATATGACTATTTGCATTTCAAAGGTTGTCATTTTAATTATAGCAGGCAACGATGCAGAAAATGCAATCAATAGAAGAAAAGGCCTATATCTTTAATATTTTGTTTTAGAAGTGTCAAAATAAAGACATTTTAACTAATTCTACGCAATGGTAATTGGAAAATTAAATTATTGTAACTATCCTCTAAGGAAACATTTATCCTTTTCCTGGTCGGGCGATCCGAAGCAAATCTGTTAAACTGTTACAGTACTATACAACAATTACATTTTAATGTATTGACAAACTTAAAAGAACAACTGTAAAATTGATGTGGTTAACGATTTTTAACTACATTTGACGAGGAAAGATTGTATCATATTACACTGTCAGGTGCAATCATCAGCTAGGCGGTAACAGAGGGATCAACTCCGTCTGCAAAACTTGAAACATTGTTTAGCAGGAGGTCAGACTAAGTGAAAACAACATCATTCGATCCACAAACACTGGCACCGCGTTTGACCTCCTGCTAGACATTGTTTCAACTTTTGCAGACGGAGTTGATTAAAAAGGAATTGAAAATTCGTTGACCACATCGATTTTGATGTTGTTCTTATCAGTTTTTCGATGTATAAAAATGAAAATGGTATTTGTTGGACCGTCCTTGAATCAACAGTTGTTTAAACACTTTTGAATTCATTCCACCAATTGGTTGTCCAAAGTACTTGACTGATTCAGGGTAATAATTAAACACTCATATAGTGAGGAACTATTCGTAAACGTTGAATGGCTTGAATCCTTGCATATTTGTAGGGTAAAACAATACAATAGGGTGTCGATAATACAATATCGGGAGTACGTACTGGAAATATCAAACGTAATATGAGTGATAGACATTTTGAAGCAGTACTGTATACTAGAATGTGCATTTTCAAAATTACAAGAAAACCACCAACATTTTGTTAATTTATCAGCAAAACGTTATCCTTTCATGTGACATATTTATTGATACTATTAACACTTTTATTGTAGGTGGATGCATGGTTTTCTTGTCACAACATCTTCAAACAAGCCCTGTTTGTTTGGTTTCCATAATACTACCCTTTGTGTTGAGTCTCGGTACTTTTTACGATAAATCGAGGTCAGCGTAGGTCAATCCTTCAACGTTTATGTGGTTTGCAGTAAATTTCGTCAGAAGTGGCCATTGTTTGTTGACCAACCGCCTCTTCGTTGTATTAATCGATTTTAATTGTTCGTCCCCGTTGCTGTGTTCGTAAAGTCCTCTAAATTTCCCTTTCCTTGACAGGTCGACACTAGTGACGCTGATGTCTGTGTCTTTTGGGTCGGACTGCAAAGGAAATAATTCGATTCCGCTTTGGTTGAGCCTCCACCATCGTTTTCTGTATCATAGAAGTCGACTAAATGAAAGATTGCAATGTTCTTTCTTTGCGATTTCTTGCGTGACTTGAAGACACACACTATCATAAAGATTACGCCAAACACTGTCAAAATAAAAAAACTTCAACCACCAACAATACCGCCAATAATAACAATTGTGTTCACCTGACTATTTTTAGCTGTTTTTCGTGCTGTTTTGCCGATAGCATCTACGGTGGAAGTAGCAGTACTAACCACTGTGGTCATATCATGTTGCCCATTTTATTTATTTATTTATTTATTTATTTATTTATTTATTTATTTATTTATTTATTTATTTATTTATTCATTCATTCATTCATTTATCTATTTATTGCAACCCTTTTACAGCAGGGGCTCACTAAGAACAATAGAAGCAGCAAATTACACAAGGCACTTGAAATGAAAATAAAAACTTACAGAAGAGCTAGCTGACAAAATCTAACATAGAAAACAAGCCCATGTTATGAACCACACCATATTGTTAGTGACTAAAGCTGAAAAGGAAATGTTAGTTAGCCCATTACTTGTTGTGTTCCCATACTGTTTGCTCACAGTGGGTGTACTCGGCGCCATGATTGAATGTTCATTCACAGTTGTTGCATCTACGCATGCCAAGGTCTCTTCTCCGGGCAGCTGGTTGCCCCCCGAAACAAGATAGTTAGTGGGAGGTAACGGACCCTTGCCATCGGACGATGCACTTGCTGTTGACTGCGCAACAATTGCATTTTATGTAAATGTAGGATCGAAATATACAAAGGCTTATTTGATAAGTAAGTGACATGCGATACCAAGGCTGGCTTAAGCACCTCAGAACAAGATATGCGGACTCTCAAACCTTTATTCTTCTAGCCTACAACTTATGTAGGCTCATTTGAAACTTATGATTATAAAGTTTTCACCCTCGTACCCAAAACATCGGAATGGTGGCCATTTTGAATTTCAAATGTTGGTAAATCAGGGGTAATTTGTTTCTGTAGTACCAAAATTTGCACTGTGTGACTCCTCTTTTAATTCTTGATTGATTTCTTAAGATGTGTCAAAATAAGACATTTTAACTAATTCTATACAATGAAAATTGCAAACGATCCTGTAAGGAAACAGATATCCTTTCCTGATCGGGCGATCCGAAGCAATTCTGTTGAACTGCACCTTACAGTACTACCAGTGTTCTCCCCAGAAATGTCTGAAACAGATTCGGCTACTTTGCATAATAATAATTATGTAAATTTTATGTTAATTATGCAATACACACATCACTCCATAGCATCAGAAAAATCCCACAATAAAAGGATAAAGTAAAATCTTTTATGCATTGTTTTGCACTTCATATATTACAGTATTAATTCAAAGTCTTCTAGTTCTCTCTGGAGTAACATTCAAATTCAGACGTTTCATGTGAACCTCTATTACTACAAGTTTGTCTGTAGCCAGATTGCTAAAACCATGGACGTCTTTTTAAACGTCCATATGGCAAAACTGTTACACGGACAAGTTAATACGGAACTGAATATTGCACTTACTCAGGGAGGCATCATGGGCCAGTGACTAGAGCAGTGGACTCACGATCAAAGGATGGTGAGTACGAGCCCCGGCATGGCTATGGTGTTGTGTCCTTGAGCAAGGCACTTTATTCCTCATTGCTCCTCCCCACCCAGGAGTGATAGGTACCTGGTAGGACAGTGGTTGTAATGTGTGCGTTTAGCTCTGCTGCGCTTATTGGCTGCACATGTGAGCTGTTGTTTGCTCCCCAGGGAGTTTTGTGGTATCATATTAGGTCCAGTGACCAGGGGTAATAATAATTGTAAAGCGCCTTGATCACATGAACTTGTGGATATGAGCGCTATATAAGAACCCATTATTATTTACTTACAATTCGTAGTCATGATGCCTGCAGAAAAATATGTTGACTTGAAAACTAAATTCATAATAAAGAGAAGCCCGAAAAATGATACCAGGTATTTCCATGAACAGGATTTGAAATTGCATCGACTTCTACTTCAATAAACGTATACAAAACTTAGACAACTTCGCGCCATCGGCAGCCATGCATGTTTGTGTGGAGCACACTTGATCACACGTGACATTTGAACCTGTACGGTATACCCTACCCGTACGTATAGTCTATACAACAATTACATTTTAATGTATTGAAAAACTTAAAAGAAAAACAGTAAAATTGATGCGGTCAACGATTTTTAACTACATTTTATGAGGAAAGACTTATGATATTACACTGTCAGGTGCAATCATCAGCTAGGTGGTATAATAGAAGAATCTACTCGGACTGCAAAACTTGAAACATTGTTTAGCAGGAGGCCTAGGTCAGACTATGTGAAAACAACACCATTCGATCCACAAACACCGGCACCGCGTTTGACCTACTACTAGACGATGTTTCAACTTTTGCAGGCGGAGTTGAATAAAATGAACTTAAAAATTCGTTGACCACATCTATCTAGGTGTTATACCACATCGATTTTGCTGTTGTTCTTAACAGTTTTTCGATATACGAAAATGAAAATGGTGTTAGATAGACCGTCCTTGAATCAACAGTTGTTTAAACAGCTTTGAATTCATTCCACCAATAGGTTGTCCAAAGTAATGGACTGATTCAGGATAATAATTAAACACTCGTATAGTGAGGAACTATTCGTAAACGTTGAATGGCTTGAATCCTTGCATATTTGTAAGGTAAAACAATACAATAGGGTGTCGATAATACAATATCGGAAGTACGTACTTGAAATATCAAACATAATATGAGTGATAGACATTTTGAAGCAGTACAGTATACTAGAATGTGCATTTTCAAAATTACAAGAAAACCACCAACATTTTGTTAATTTATCAGCAAAACGTTATCCTTTCATGTGACATATTTATTAATCCGTGGCAAAACGCGTCCAACGGGTTTCCTTTGATCTTGTTTTCAAATGTAAAAAGGAATAAAGACACTTTTTTATGTTTTTCATTACAAGGTCATCAAAAGATAATTGGTCTTACGCTCGTTTTCATTAGGTTGTTACTCATTCCCAAAAATTTATAACATAATTAGGGTACCCCCTCTCACCAAATGGGGGTCTAATTGCGTCCATTCGTTTCATCGTGACTGCCTGTTAAGAACTTAAATCACTAGACACTCCAAACAAAAATGTTCGAGTGTCTATGCCTAGGGAAAAGAAAACATGAAAATGTGGTGTTTGTGTGTTTCTATTCTCAAATTATCTCTAAGACTTTCTCTTTCAGTGTTAAGTATGCGTGTTCTCTCCAAAGTACATGAACTGTACGCACATTAATTACTTAGGTTTGCTACAATGTAACAATTAATTGCCGAACTTGTTATATTTGTCCAAATAATTTGCGCCACTTTTGTTTACACAGATGTGCTACTTAAAATTGAGTTCCCGCTAAATTGAAAAAAAAAAAATTAGCACTGTTTTCAACAGATTGCAAAAGATGGTACAACTAACGCTTTTGAGGTATCTTTTAAAAATGTTCTCGAACTAATCTGGGGTGCAAACGTATGCAGGGTGTTCCTTAAAGTGGTAACTTCCAGAGGTATTTTCAGACATTTCGGCAAACAACTAATTTGCTCAACGCGGTAAAAAAATTATGGTACGGTTGGATAGGAAGTGGGTGGCTGTCTGACGTTGGTGGCATGGTGTGTTACCATATTCGAATAAAGTCATTGTTCTAACTGTTTGGGGTGTTTTTTTTCCGCAAAAAAAAACATGTAAACATACGTATTCACCATTTTACACAAGGACAAAATATATCAAAAATGGATTGCAACCCGCAAAATAGTGCATCCGCCCGGAGTTGAGTTTTTTTGGCATATTTATTTCACTGTTGTCAGCCCGTTGGCTTATAATGTGTATCCGCGACTCCAAACTTGAAGTTTTAATTTTTAAAAAGTGATGGTAAATTGGGCTGGGGGAAATAGCATTTGACCTCCCCCCCCCCCCCCGTCCCTAAACATAACTTTTTAGAAGTGCTAAAATCCGACCACTTTTCATTATCAACAAACGAATGTTACCAACGCTCTCGGAAGCTACACAATGGACACAAATTGAACGAACCATGGCGAAAGAGTACCGGTAGGCCTCCGCCTTGGGCTGGCTTGGTACATGCCAAACTAAATTATCAAAATGTGCGACTTTGAGCAAAGTTATCGAATACAGTCAAGCTGCCTCTCTATGTTGGCGCGTCTACTTGACGAGTTTTAATTACGTCAACAACTTTTTGTCAGTTCCACGGGGTGTCAGTTCCGGACATTTCATCATCAGAATTTTAAAGTTTGCTACATTCCCTCGGCCAATTGCGACAAAATCTTTGATAGAAAAGGCAATTTTTCATGCCTGGTGCTACAAGTTGCATCAAGTCAGGCCAACATTTCTCACGTGACTGAAAGTTCCGACTTAGGATTGGACAATTTTAAAAAGTATCATGTACTTTGGATAGAACACGCATACTTTAACACTGAAAGAGAAAAAGATTATTTTAAAATGAAAACACAAAAACACCACATTTTCATGTTTTCTTTTCCCTAGGCATAGACACTCGAACATTTTTGTTTGGAGTGTCTAGTGATTTAAGTACTTAGCAGGCAGTCACGATGAAACGAATGGACGCAATTAGACCTCCATTTGGTGAGAGGGGGTACCCTAATTATGTTATAAATTTTTCGGAATGAGTAACAACCTAATGAAAACGGGCTTAAGACCAATTATCTTTTGATGACCTTTTAATGAAAAACATAAAAAAGTGTCTTTATTCCTTTTTACATTTGAAAACGAGATCAAAGGAAAACCGTTGGACGCGTTTTGCCACGGATTTTTATTGATACTATTAACAGTTTTATTGTAGGTGTGGTTTTCTTGTCACATCTTCAAACAAGCCCTGTTTGTTTGGTTTCCATAACACTACCCTTTGTTTTGAGTACCTAGTCTCGTTTTTTTTTACGATAAATCGAGGTCAGCGTAGGTCAATCCTTCACTTTTTCATGTTGTGCAATAAATTTCGTCTAGAAAAGCCATGGTTTGTTGACGAACCGTCTCTTTGTGGTATTCATCGTCGGTTTTAATGTTTTATTCCCTGTTGCTTTGTTCGTGAAGTCCTCCAGATTTCCCTTTGGCAGGTCGACACTAGCATTGTGTCTTTTGGATGGGACTGCTCGTTAGACAACTGGCCGTTTCTCCAGGTCTTTGTTGCTAAATCAGTAAATACCGCTTTGTCGTAGCGTGATTTTTTTGTGTGAAACGGCAACGACCTTTCAGCCAACTGAATGTGTTGCTTTGGTTTTGTTTGTAATTTTGGTTTTCTTTCGTTATTATAGTCGGAAAGTCTTTCCCAATTTCATTATTCTTTTCACAGCTAGTTTTATCCGTTAGTGTTTTCCAAAGGGTCTCCAGTAAAGTCCTCCAGATTTCCCTTTCTTTGACAGGTCGACACTAACATCCATTACACTGATATCTGTGTCTTTTTTTTGGGGGGGGGGGGCGACTGCTCGTTTGACAACTGGTAATTTCTCCAGGTGTTTGTTATTTCCGCCTTGTTGTCGCGTACTTGTTTGTGTGACACGGCGACGACCTTTCAGTCAACTGAATCTGTTGTTTTGGTTGAGGTTTGAGTAGGTGTGTTGCAGTTTGTAATTTTGGCTTTCTTTCGTCCCAGTTTCAATATTTTTTTTTACTGCTAGTTTTATCCGTTGGTATTTTCCGAAGGGACGTTCCCTGTTTTCAAACTCTTAACAATCAAATTCAATTACTGATTGCCCAACGTCTTCTTTATTTCTATCGGTGTCCTCCCTGGCTTGCAAAAGAAACATTCGACAGGTGTTGATTCCGCCTTTGTTGTGCATCAACCATTTTTTTCTGTATCATAGAAGTTGACTGAATTAAAGTTTTCAATGTCCTTCCCTAGCGATTTCTTGCGTGGCTTGAAGAACGTATTACATGATAGTTTAATGTCGTATTATAAGTTTATATATTTTGAACGCAGCTTATGAGGGTGGGCAAGAGCAGTACGCACGTTTTCATTGGTGGATAAAGAGATCGCCCCATAGGAAATAGCAATTGCTGTAGCCAATAGAATCGTCTATTGCAATTCATTACCGTTTTACTCAGGCTGCACATGAAATCGTAGTCGATCGTCTCCTATAAAACTTTATTTCACATTAAACCTGCTGAATAATTTGATAATACAGATTGTGATGCATGTCGACGTCCGAACCATTTCAGGAGAAAACAAATATTTTACAACGAAATAGTATCCATTTTCAAAAATATTTCGCCGTCGAAATTGTTAGATTTACCAGTCAATTTTGCCAGCTGCCGGCTCTTAATGCAGTCAGTGCTCGAACGATGACGTCACCTTGTTAACTCTCGCGAGGTTTACTTTTTTCAAAGGAATTTTCTCAAAGTTATTGCGGAAAGTACAATTTGTGTTACTTCATTATGGACGGACATATAAAACGTTTAGGGTCAGGAGACTTGAAACAGGGTGAGTCAGGTTACTGGAACCACACAATGTTTTTTTTTCATTGGCCTTATGCAGTAACGCAGAAGATATCATTGAAATACTGAAGCTAACAGATATAAATAATGTCCTTGCAACTAACGACGAAGGAATAAGCTGACGACTTTTACATTACAATGACTCTGCCTGTGATGGCTCGCTATCGAAATTGATTCATACTATGATAATGTACATTCACAGCAAATGTTATGCTTTTTTCACAAAATACACGATTGTCATGGATATTTGGTTATGTCGCGCCACTATTGTGTTTTTACATTCTATAGCGAACCTTCGAAAAGAGAGAGACTTTAAAAAAGTGTGCTTCAGCCATTTACTCAAACAACGATCGTGAGTGATTGAGCACTTAAGGGCCTAGTTTTGAAGGTTAGCTCGCTGTCTGTTTGTTTGTTTGTTTATTTATTTGTTTGTTTGTTACAGCTAGATAGAATAAACGACAATATATCGGAAACATTGAAACAAGAAGATGCGTGTTATTTTATTCAAAACAGTAAATAAAACATGAAATCATAGACCTTCTACAAAAACAGGACAGGCAATTGCCGTTGTTTCTTTGTATGTACGATCTATCTTGGAATATATTAAAGTCCATTAGCTGTAATTTTGGTCATTTTTTTATTTTGTTTGTTCTGTTTATCATCTGCAGTTTCTGTTTTGAATCTCTCGACCATGGAGAAATTCCTAATATTTAGCTCATAAATATACCCTATATGAGTTTAAAGGCAGGGGGAGCCTATAAATACCCCCTATCTCCCTGGGCATTCATAATCCAACATGAGTGGCACATGGTAGCAGGATGGTGAGTACCAGCCCGGCATGGCTATGGTGTTGTGTCCTTTGGCAAGGCACTTTATTCCTCATTGCTCCTCCCCACCCAGGAGTGATGGGTACCTGGTAGGACAGTGGTTGTAATGTGTGCGTTTAGCTCTGCTGCGCTTATTGGCTGCACATGTGAGCTGTAGTTTGCTCCCCAGGGAGTTTTGTGGTATCATATTAGGTCCAGTGACCAGGGGTAATAATAATTGTAAAGCGCCTTGATCACATGAACTTGTGGATATGAGCGCTATATAAGAACCCATTATTATTTACTTACAATTCGTAGTCATGATGCCTGCAGAAAAATATGTTGACTTGAAAACTAAATTCATAATAAAGAGAAGCCCGAAAATGATACCAGGTATTTCCATGAACAGGACATTCCAGCTTTTGGCCATACAAATTTTGACGTGGGCACTATCCGGTTCAGGCCCCGAGAACCGGATAGTGCCCACGTCTATGAATATTCAGCGTGAACGAGGGCGATAAAACTACAAAGAATGCTTCGGATAAGGCTGGCAGGAACGCAAACAAATTATCTCCTCTAGTCCCAAATTCTACACTTGGCTCTTCTAAGTATTTCTCTGCACTCCCACCTGGTCAGTCCACAAGGATTGGATTTTTCGATAGTTGAGAACGGCGACACCAAACGATGTGTCCACTGAATTGAAACGGATACTAGCAAACTATTAAAAGTGCATGTTATGTTGTAAAATACCAAAGTCACCATTTTTGGTCGAAAATGAAAAGAAATGCGTTGCGACACACGATAATTTCGAGTATTTAAGCCCCACAGTCCCTCAAACCACGGCCATACATGAACGCGCTCGCGTATGTCCGTACGCTCTAAGCTGACATTGAATGGTATGCATTACACGTCAGCGACGAATGCTACGCTTGCGATCGTGTCGATCGGTACGACGGTATGACATGAATCAATGGTCCAGTTCAAGTGACTTGAATGACTATATTATACAAATGTTTTGATGTTTTCTGCTCTGTTATGGACAAGGGTTTGGCATTCACAGGTGCAGAACATTTCGGCCAAGGGGACATAACACTAAAACAAAACTGACCAACTTCGCCTTTTGTAAGCGCCAGCGTTCCCGCCGCGATACGTTCCGCCCGTACCCGGGCCCCGTACCTCGATTCCAGCTATGTACTTAGCCGGCGGTTGACTATTTTATCTTTTATCTAATGTAAGCCTAGTGTAGCCATGTGAGATATATCTACGGTCCAATTTCGATATATTGTAGTCTAATTTTGATTTGCTGACTTATTCACTATATTAAATCACAGACAAACAGAAAACTCAACTCACTGCTAACATTGCCGATCAACTTCAAGAATCATGTCTTAATTTTCTCCATTCTCTTCCAATAAACCCGAGACAATTTTACTGACAGTATTACTGTTACAAACCAGTTTGTTATGATGGACTGTGTTATACACTAAAGTTTTCGATTTCATAAACCAGAATTCAGATCTCTCCGTTCAAGAGACGAAGTTTCTCGTAAAACTTAACCAACAAGACTCAAATTATGATGATCGTTCTTTTTCGTATGTCGCTGTAGCAGCAGCAGCCATAGCTCTCGTACGTTGCTACGGAAAAACTCTTTTCCGTTGCATGACTTGGGGTTTTCCCGTTGCAATCCATATTCGTCCGAGCTACGACTGCACAGATGAATAGACTTTCTGGTCATATTCGGTCAGCATCAAGGGCACCACTTTACAAGTGGTATAGCCACAAACTGATGACGTCAAATCCCCATACACAATACACGGTGCCACAATTACAAGGCATATGTGTTTTGTGTACGGTGATTTGACGTCATCAGTTTGTGGCTATACCACTTGTAAAATGATGCCGCATCAAGTACTGAAGTTTTGAAATATTGACTAAAGACCTGCTTCTTTTAGAAAGCATAGTCATGCGACAAGCGCCAGTGAAAATTTTCTTTATGCTTTGTCTGGAAAACATAGGTGATTTTACTCAGCTCACGTCTGAAGTTGCACTAAAAATATCGTTTAGGACCTGATAAACAAAATGTTACACTTGATGGGGTGTTCGTGATAAGTGGAAACGGCGTTTCTGTCCAATCACTGGCCATGCTTGGTTTAGGCGTCAAATATAGGCAACACTTCACATTTATGGGAATGTTGCATAATTATGATAACCTATGACCCCTCCACGTCACTTTCGCTCCTGGCCGCCATTGGGTTGACAGTGCCCAGCGTGTCGTTCTTCCATTTTTTCAATGAATCATGAATCAGGCTGAACAACAACTCGTGGACTTAGGTATTACTCCTCCGAGTACACGCCAGTCAAAGAGAGTGAAAAATCAACGAGCTTTCACTGAATTTGTCGCCGATCCAGTCAAGTCAAAACCAAAAGCCCGCGCAAACGTTCAGCGGGGCCGGAAAGTGAAAATGGCGACACCCAACCCTGGCGCCAAACCAACAACTCGACGCGGAGTAATGGAAACCACTCTGAAAGAAAAACTCATCGACGAGAAGTCCAAACTTGAATCAGCCTTACAAAAGATAAAAGAAGAGGCAGAAATAGAGACTTTGAGGCGAGATATAGAGGCGCTGAACATCGAAAAAGTTTCATTGCAGGACAAACTTGCAGCCGGCAACGAGCGGAAGTCACCTAACCACAATCCTGCAACTGCTGCTTGCCCTGACCCAGGCCCATATGCCATGCCAGACTTGCGCAAAATGGCCGTAGACGAGCAGGAGATCCAGCAACTATTTCAGGCCGGTAGCCCATGGTCTCAGCAGGCATCATCGTTCGGTACAAGTCCGGCGGGTACCCCAGCAGTTGCTTTCACTGGGACTACAGCCCGGGGGGGTAACTCCCATAGATGCTGTACGGGGAGGGTCCGCGCGAAAGGGGTCGTTTTTTTGCACTGTTTGGTATCAGAAAGGGTATACTTTTCACGAGGTGTTGGTATGAGAAAGGGTCCGGTTTTAAACACAAACTGACATTTGTTAAAAAATCATGCTGTCAACACTGGAAACCCATGTATCTACATCCCAGATCTACCATCAATATTTCCGATCTGTCGGTTTGACTGTTGGTACATGTACCCCTGGTACGCAAGGCGAGTGAGTCGTATACGTATGGTATTGTATGGTATCAGATCACTCTACCCGATCGCTATATATGGAAGTGCTCATGAATATTCAATTGGGACAGCGCCTTCTCATTATACCAACCTTTGAGCCAATCAGGTAGCAGCTTTTAGGTCCTACATAAACAAAAAGGCTTCCAGCTACACAAATTTCCTATCACCAACTTTAACGCTTTGAAACGAAAGATTTCATTGGCGAATGATCTTGCCTGTATGCGGATAATGCAGCCTTTGAACACTTAGCCACGATCTGGTCATTTGGTTTTACAATTGTGCATTGTCTGCCTGATTTAGAGGCGATCCAAACGGGCGCAGTGCAGTGAAAAGTGTAATTTGCATGGCCATGGCTTCTACTCCCGGAAAAAACCTCTCCAACAAGCAATGATGTCAACTTTCAAACCACAACAGAGCTGAACTACGGGTTTCCTGCAATCTTTCTGGCAGTCCTGAGCTTCGTGCACGCGGGATATCGGAATGTGGGCGGCGGCGGGAGAGTTGTGGGGAAGTGCGCCAACCTCCAACTCGCTGCATGGACATGACATTAACGAAATCGAAATCCAAAGTTAGTTAGCTACGTCCATGTTACACTAAGGGAGGTTTTCCATCAAATAAAGCATGGGTGGCCACAAATTTTGCACAGATAGCGTTGCACTAGCCTTGAAGAAAGGTGCATGGAACGTGGGCAGTTTCGCTCGGAGCTCGCTGTCTTTAGGCAATGTATGGTATATTGAGCCGAACACAATTTACTTCCGGGTTCACAAAATACTGCGGATTCTGTTTACGGAGTCCTCAAATATAACTATTTGGGATGACACATAGCCTTCGAGGCATATATGTTTGTGATGCTGAGAATAACATATGTTCAAAAATAACAGATTTTCATAGTTGACGGTTTTGTGCGACGAAACAGACTTTTAAGCCTGCGTCAAGGAGGTAGCTCGCTTGTACCGTGAAGGTAAAAAGAAATGCTTGTATCTCCATGCTATGTATGTAATCCTGTGGTCGGATGTTGTTTCTTTTTTACAAACTATGTACATCATGAAGTTAATAAGTTGAATTTTGATGTTACATTCCATGTGATTCTACATGTTCCACAATTACGCTAAGACAAAAAAAGGAAAATATCAATAAAAATGGCTTCACAAAGACTGAAATACTACGTGATACTCGATGAAGTATTAAGTTTATGAAATGAAATTAAAATTGACAACACGAATGTTTGTCTCGGGTAGTACTACTGGAACAATTTCACAGACTATTTTTTGTTTTGTTCAATGATGAAATTTCTGTTTCCTTCCACTTTTTCTATGGCTTCCATGATGACAGATGAAGTTCCATCTTATTGAATAAATGTGATTGTGATGTGATGTTCAAATGACAGGATTGCCTTGTCGATCTTTGTATTCCCCATATTCTCTCATTTCTGCTTCTCGCCTGGTTTACTTTCCTGTGATACATGGCCAATGTAATGGTTGGAAAATATTTAAAAATGTAGGCTGGCGAAAGAGTGTATTGACAGTTTATTCAAATCATCAAAGTTGCAATCCTACTTAAAATAAAGAAGGCCATAATGGTTAAATTTTCTCTTGATAACTTTGACTTGGTCACCTTCTATGAATTGAGTTTTCAATTACTGCCCATGTCAACGATCGTGTTTCCCTCTGAACAGTTCCGTTCACCGTGATATCACCCGCACGTTTGTACCTCGATCACGCGACAGTGACGCTGTGTGGCTTTGCAGCTTAGTTTTCATGGTACTATCATAAAACGGCCACAACGTTTGACCATACCACACATTGTTGGGATTATCATACGGAAACAAGACTGCAAAACTAAGACTTATGAATCTTCAATGGAATTGAGGACAGATCTTGATCGAGCATGCTGGTTGAGCTCGGCAGTTGCACAAGCGTAGTACGGTACGGATCTAGCTCCATGGGTACCGCCGATCGTACGCACACCAAAACCTATTGCTAAAATTGTTTCACGAACAACCTCGCCTTTTTTAATCTGACACAGTTAGAAATAAGGAGATGCTTAGAAAAGAGAAAAAACATACTTTTATGGACAACGACGAGCACGTTTCTTTGCGAAGCAGAATCAAAACACGGCAGAGGTACGTGAAGTAGGTCACGGCCTTGGACTCTGTGCACGGATCTGATTGGACACTTCATTACCTTTGCCCCCAAATTATTATTCATGAGCACTTCCATATTTAGGGATCGGGGCGAGTGATCTGTTGGCGGGGTAGCGTGAGTTGCTATGCGGGTCAAAGGTCAACCCCACGCTACCACGCCAAAGAGATAGCTGCGTTTCGACAACTAGGTATCAGAAAGGGTAGGTTTTTTTGCTCAAAACTGGTATCACAACAGTTTGGGTTTCCATGTTCGTGCGGAGCCCCCCCGTACTATTAGCCATGGAGTTACCCCCCCCCCCCCCCCCGGGGACTACAGGTAGGCCTCAGTTGAAGTCAATGAGATTTCACACACGCTGCGATCACGTGCGTCAGGCGGTACTGTGGCCTCACATGTATGTCCGGAGCAGAACATTCACGGGTTCCGCCTGAAGTACGATGACTTGTCCATGTCCGAATTTACGGAGGGACATTTGGCTATTCTACAATCGAGTGAATTAACCTCCGAAGAGCGTCGGTTTTGTCTGTCACATCTCCATGCGTTAATGAAAGACGCGAATATCTTTCCGTGGGATGCTATTCTGAAATACCACGCCGCCTTGCTCACCGATATGGAGTCCGGCATCAAGTCATGGGAGAGTGATTTTTCTGACCTCAGAGAGCAGTACTTGCTGCCCAGAATAGGCGAAGTAAAACATGACCGCAAGTCCGCTGGTCCCACAAGCAAGAAAAAGAAAGACAGCATTGGCGTGTGCTATAAGTACCAATACAATAAATGCGATCTCAACAGTCCGGGTCAGCTCCAAAATTGGAGACGCTATACCATAATATTTCCCCCTCTTATTAGCCAATCAGCGGCCAGCGCGCCATCAGTAAAAATTGTATTTCCTGGCAACCTCCACATGCGTCCTTCGTTACGTACGCCATACTGTGTCGAACTCCCGCGCCGTATTCTGTCATAAATGTCGAACAGTTGTGTGGCCACTCTGTCAAAACACAATTTCAAAATCGCGTACCAGTTTTATTCTGGCTAAGACAACCAAACCCCATATATCGCTGTGATTCCTAGACTCTGGCTTGAAGTCCTGCGAAATATAAATCGTGTACCTACACAGATCGTTCAGAATACCCCATTTGTATCGGAGATGGCAGCGATACAAATTCTACCGTATGGGGAACAGTTGTGTGGCCACTCTGTCAACACATTTTCAAAATCGCGTACCATTTTTAGTCTGCGTTTGACAACTACAAAACAGGTATCGTTTTAAAGCTCTGACATTGCTCTTCTTTCTTGCAAAATGTTATACGCGTACCTACACAAATAACCTTTATAACAGTATTTCTAATAGAGATGACGAACATCCACAAAATGATTCTCGGTACTTGAGCGAAATCGATAAACTGGGGGTAGAAATGAATCGTCAATATTTCGAATATTTGTTCACTAATCGGACTCCTTGTTGGACATGACCTTCTGCAGAACACGTGGATTATGTTGACTGTCGAAATTCGTCGAAATTCACAAGACAGGGGCTTAATAAGCGGCCCAAAACTGCCGATCACACTTGGTGGGTAATTTGTGACCCAGCGTGACCTGTACTTTATTAATGATGTAATCTGGTCGATGATTGGCTGAATGCCGGAATACATTATCATAATGAGTCTCCAATTTGGAGCTGACCCGGACTGCTCAAAGACGGCGAGTGCAGCTTCAAACACTACTGTGAGGCGTGTGTCAAGCTATGTAGCAGTCTGGCCGCACATCCCAAATTGTCCATGGAAGGACAAAGCTTACCGTGACAAGGAAGCCAGCTCTGGAAAGAAAGACAGTGAGGTACCTAAATCCAAACCTTGTAGCCTGAGTCAGCCACCAACTGTTGATCAGACAAATCAGACTGACGGATTCTATCACAATGACTCTGGGCATCGGGTGGACGTATCTGTTAATCTAAGTAATACCACAAACCCATGTAATCTCGACAAGTCATTTAAATTTGGTTTTACTACCGATAATCATCACTCATATTTTTCCAATTCTATCAATCATGTTTCAACACCCACTTATGATTATGTTTATCATAACGATTGCTCAGATTTTCCAACAATTCCCAATACTGCATGTGAAGCGCGCTGCTCTACTCTTACCGACCCCGGGCATGGTAATTTTCACAGTAAAACAATTACGGGTTTGGGTAGACACAACAATGCATCATGTACTCTTTCACATCACTTAAGTGATCACGAACAGCATCCCGACAGAAGGGATGTAACGCAGAGCGTCTTCGACACTGCACCTCATGCACGTGGTGAGGTATGTGCCAATATTCAGCATATTCGCAACACAGTCGATGTAACTAAACAATACTCTGATATCCACTCCAAGTGGGAAGCTTGTAACCCACTCGCCCAGACGGGCAGCACAATCCCTGCGCAGTGTTACGACACTGAGACGTACACTCGTGATACACGGCTGCCACATGATAGCCTAGACTCTTGGCAGTGCGACAGTGGCACTGAACAGAACGACTGCAACACACATACACGGTGTGATACTGACTCTTTTCCGCAGGGCAATTGTGGCCCTGGCCAGGATTTTTGTGGCACACTTTCCACATGTTTTCATGACCTGTCTTCGCAGTGCGATAGCGGCACTGAACAGGATGATTGCGATACACGGGCATATTGCACTGTTCAAGTACCCGTACCTTCTGACACCCTTGAGCGAAACCCTTGTTACAGAGCTCAATGTGACAGCCATTTTGAGAAAACTTATCTTGACACATTTAAGCACTATGTGACACCAAAGGATATGTTACTGTACCACCATTGCTAAGTGATTGTGGCGTGGATGAAATCTATGATATTTGCACAGCGCAATACTGGTATTGAGCCAATTACGAGTAACAGCCTAGCTAACAACGATGGTTGTGAGTATTGGCCCCCCCAAAATCACCTCTTAATTTTAGGACGATTTTGGACATGCAAAAAGGCTACTGAATCAGGCAGCCCCTACTATATAGGAGCTAAAATCCCTATTCCGTCAAATTTAACGATCCCCATTTGGCGCACAGAACTTCAACATTATTACGACAGACAGGTGTGTGAATTTCTAGAGTATGGCTGGCCTATAAATTATACGTTAGACACAATTCCACTCGGTTCTAATAAAAATCACAGTTCAGCACTGAATTTTCCATCTCATGTTGATAAATGGATCAACAAAGAAGTCGGGGCCGGGGCACTACTTGGGCCATTCTTGTCGAACCCCTTACCTATCCCGCTTGTCACCTCGCCATTACAAACAGTTGACAAAAGAGGTAGTCCTGACAGGAGGGTGTGTCGATCTTAGTTTTCCTCCTAATTGCTCTGTGAACGATGGCATTCCAAAAGGGGAGTATTTGGGTGAGGCTGTCGAGCTGTCTCCTATTTAAGAGAGATTTGAGCAGGGCTTATCGACAAATTCCCGTTGACCCCAACGACTACAGGTACTTGGGATACACTTGGCGGGGTCTTCTTTTCCTCGATTTGGCTCTCCCCTTCGGCTTACGCACAGCAGCCCTAGCCTGTCAGCGCACAACCAATGCCATCAATTATATATACAATCAGCGTGGTTATGAATGTGTTAATTACATTGACGACTTTGGGGGCGCAGAAACCCAAGAAAGAGCAGATGACGCCTTTCTTGCCCTCGGTAATTTACTATCCGAATTGGGTGTAAACGAGTCTGTCGAAAAGGCAGTTCCCCCTACCACCAGCCTGGTTTTTTTAGGCATACTGATAAATACTTTGACCATGTCTCTAGAAGTCACACCAGATCGCCTACATGATATAGAAGTAGAGTTAGGCCAATGGGGAAACAAGAGGAGAGCAACCAGAAAGGAAATTCAGTCACTCATCGGTAAACTGTCATTTGCTGCAAAATGTGTCAAACCTGGTCGTGCTCTTCTCAACCGGATGTTAGATTTACTGAGATCACTCAAACGTTCCTCACACCATGCATACCTAAACCGTGAATTCCATGCAGATGTGCTGTGGTGGGCCCGTTTTATGAGGGTATATAATGGGGTCACTATGATCAACCAAGCACATTGGAGTCGCCCTGATGATATTTTCTCGTCCGATGCCTGCCTAACAGGTTGTGGCGGCTGCACAAGTGCTCACTATTTCCATGCAGAATTCCCCAGTAGCATCTTGAATCTCGATCTACATATTAATGCCCTGGAATTGCTCGCTGTTACAGTGGCCACTAAGTTGTGGGGTAATGAATGGGGCGGCAAAAGAATTCAAGTGTATTGCGACAACGAGGCCACGGTTACAGTGATCAACACAGGGCGAACCAGGGACAGATTCATGGCATGCTGTCTCAGAGAGTTGTATTTCATTGCTGCCACCTGTTGCTTTGAGATAAGGGCAGTCCACCTCGCCGGCTCTTGCAATAGAGTTGCAGACGGTTTCATTAGATGCACTTGGGCTCAAAATATCGTCAAGAGTGCCAACCAGCAATAGCTGACATGACGGTCACAACAGTAAATGATGACCACTTTCAATTTGTTAATGATTGGTAATCCTTTCATTACAGGTGTCCGCCAAAAAATTATCTCCCAGTTAGACAAAGACCTATCAGCATCACAACAGGCCGCCTTATCTGAAGGTTCACGTCGCAACTTGAGTTCACAAGTGAAAGGCTTTCTTTTGTTTTGCAAGTTTTTCAAGTTTCTCCCAGTGCCAGCATCTGTTCAAACCATTTGTCGTTTTCTCCAATTCCTGGCAAGGTCTGTCACTTCCACTGGAACACTTCACAATTACATATACGCAGTTAGATTTTTACACTAAATTCATGGCATGTCTCCTGAGGCATGTGATAGCTATGTAGTTTTCCGAGCTATCAAAGGCTTGAGTCAAGGCACTTTGTGCTCTCCCCGCCAGAAACTGCCAGTCACCCCACCATTTTTGCAATTTTTTACAGTTTCTCGATATGTCAAAGGCAAGGATGCCACTATTTGGGCAGCCATTTTAATTGGTTTCTTTTCCTTTTTTCGTAAATCTAACCTAGTCCCAAAGTCAAGATTTACCTTTGACCCAAACAAGCACTTATGCAGAGGCAAGATTGTTGTAAGTGATTACGACCTCATTATTGTTGTTACTTGGTCCAAGAACATTGAGTTTTATGAGCGTTTGTTAACCATTCCAATTGTCAGTGTCCAAGGGTCATCTTTGTGCCCTATCATATCTTATCGACACATGTGTTCCTTCGTGCCAGCACCTCCAATCAGCCCTGCCTTTGGCATCCCCATGGGCTCCTCCTCCTTCCTCTCACTCATTCCTCATTCGTCTCATCTTTCAAACGGTTGTTGTCAGCTGCTGGCTACCCAATTAGCGCATACTCTGGCCACAGCTTACGCAGAGGTGGTGCCAGGTTCACCTTTTCATGCAGAGTCCCTGGTGAGTTGATTAAGCTACAGGGCGATTGGCGGTCCAGCGCATATTTTCGTTATCTTAGCATTCCATTTAAGACAAAATTTTGTGTCACTCACTGTATGAGTCAACATTTAGCTCAGGTCAGACTATAGCTTTTACCTGTACCTATCGTACTTACTAAGTCAGTTGTTGGTTTGGCAGTAATTTGGCTTCGCAAAAGCCTTCGCATTTAGTTGTTCTAGCATTACACTTACCTCGCGGCTCTTGCCTCACCTACCAAGTCCTGTGTCAGTGTAATTTGTCGTTGAGCGAATAATTTAGGCAACACCTAACATTTATGGGACTGTTGCATAATTAGGAGCGTGACCTCTGACCCCTCCACGTAACTTTCGCTCCTTGCTGCCAATAGGTTGACAGTGCCCAGCGAGTTGTCCTTCCACCCACCGTCCCTCCCATTGAGCTAGCATTGTTATCGCATTGTAATTTACTTGTATGTTACTAGCAATGTAACTTGTTTCTTTATGATCACCTTTATTGTGACTTGTTGGCTTTGCAAGAGCCTTTGCATTCAGTTGTTCCAGCATTAAACTTACCTCGAGGCTCTTGCCTTACCCGCCAAACCCTGTGTCAGTGTCATTTCTCTTTGAGCGAATCATTTAAAATCCATTGTTATCAGTGCGTACATATTGACACACACACCCACCAACTCATTAAGCTGGCAAAAGCTCTCGCAGAAATTTGTATGGGAAAAAGCTGTCATGGATTTGAAATTGCATCGACTTCTACTTCGATAAACGTATACAAAACTTAGACAACTTCGCGGTATCGGCAGCTATGCATGTTTGTATGGAGCACACTTGATCACACGTGACATTTGAACCTGTACAGTATACCCTAACCGTACGTATAGTCTATACAACAATTACATTTTGATGTATTGAAAAACTTAAAAGAACAACAGTAAAATTGATGCGGTCAACGATTTTTAATTGCATTTTATGAGGAAAGACTTATGATATTACACTGTCAGGTGCAATCATCAGCTAGGTGGTATAATAGAAGAATCTACTCTGTCTGCAAAACTTGAAACATTGTTTAGCAGGAGGTCAGACTAAGTGAAAACAACACCATTCGATCCACAAACACCGGCACCGCGGGCCGCGTCTGACCTCCTGCTAGACAATGTTTCAACTTGTGCAGGTGGAGTTGAATAAAGTGTAATTAAAAATTCTTTGACCACATCTATTTTGATGTTGTACCACATCGATTTTACTGTTGTTCTTAACAGTTTTTCGATATACGAAAATGAAAATGTATTTGTTGGAACGTCCTTGAATTAACAGTTTAAACAGTTTTGAATTCATTCCACCAATAGGTTGTCCAAAGTACTTGACTGATTCAGGGTAATAATTAAACACTCATATAGTGAGGAACTATTTGTAAACGTTGATTTGCTTGAATCCTTGCATATTTGTAGGGTAAAACAATACAATAGGGTGTCGATAATACAATATCGGGAGTACGTACTGGAAATATCAAACGTAATATGAGTGATAGACATTTTGAAGCAGTACTGTATACTAGAATGTGCATTTTCAAAATTACAAGAAAACCACCAACATTTTGTTAATTTATCAGCAAAACGTTATCCTTTCATGTGACATATTTATTGATACTATTAACACTTTTATTGTAGGTGGATGCATGGTTTTCTTGTCACAACATCTTCAAACAAGCCCTGTTTGTTTGGTTTCCATAATACTACCCTTTGTTTTGAGTACCTAGTCTCGTTATTTTTTACGATAAATCGAGGTCAGCGTAGGTCAATCCTTAACTTTTTCATGTTTTGCAATAAATTTCGTCTAGAAAAGCCATGGTTTGTTGACGAACCGTCTCTTTGTGGTATTCATCGTCGGTTTTAATGTTTTATTCCCTGTTGCTTTGTTCGTGAAGTCCTCTAGATTTCCCTTTATTTGGCAGGTCGACACTAGCATTGTGTCTTTTGGATGGGACTGCTAGTTAGACAACTGGCCGTTTCTCCAGGTCTTTGTTGCTAAATCAGTAAATACCGCTTTGTCGTAGCGTGACTTTTTTGTGTGAAACGGCAACGACCTTTCAGCCATCTGAATGTGTTGCTTTGGTTTTGTTTGTAATTTTGGTTTTCTTTCGTTATTATAGTCGGAAAGTCTTTCCCAATTTCATTATTCTTTTCACAGCTAGTTTTATCCGTTAGTGTTTTCCAAAGGGTCTCCAGTAAAGTCCTCTAGATTTCCCTTTCTTTGACAGGTCGACACTAGCATCCATTACACTGATATCTGTGTCTTTTTTTTGGGGGGGGGGGGCGACTGCTCGTTTGACAACTGGTAATTTCTCCAGGTGTTTGTTATTTCCTCAATTAATACCGCCTTGTTGTCGCGTACTTGTTTGTGTGACACGGCGACGACCTTTCAGTCAACTGAATCTGTTGTTTTGGTTGAGGTTTGAGTAGGTGTGTTTCAGTTTTTTAATTTTGGTTTTCTTTCGTCCCAGTTTCATTATTTTTTTTCACTGCTAGTTTTATCCGTTGGTATTTTCCGAAGGGACGTTCCCTGTTTTCAAACTCTTAACAATCAAATTCAATTACTGATTGCCCAACGTCTTCTTTATTTCTGTCGGTGTCCTCCCTGGCTTGCAAAAGAAACATTCGACAGGTGTTGATTCCGCCTTTGTTGTGCATCAACCATTTTTTTCTGTATCATAGAAGTTGACTGAATTAAAGTTTTCAATGTCCTTCCCTAGCGATTTCTTGCGTGGCTTGAAGAACGTATTACACGATAGTTTAATGTCGTATTATAAGTGCCTACTTATGCTTATATATTTTGAACGCAGCTTATGAGGGTGGGCAAGAGCAGTACGCACGTTTTCATTGGTGGATAGAGAGATCACCCCATAGGAAATAGCAATTGCTGTAGCCAATAGAATCGTCCATTGCAATTCATTACTGTTTTACTCAGGCTAGACATGAAATCGTAGTTGATCGTCTCCTATAAAACTTTGTTTCACATTAAACCTGCTGAATAATTTGATAATACAGATTGTGATGCATGTCCGAACCATTTGAGAAGAAAACAAATATTTTACAACGAAATAGTATCTATTTTCAAAAAAATGTCGCCGTCGAAATTGTTAGATTTACCAGTCAATTTTGCCAGCTGCCTGCTCTTAATGCAATCAGTGCTCGAACGATGACGTCATATCGCTCCAACTCTCGCGAGGTTTACTTTTCTCAAAGGAATTTTCTCAAAGTTATCGCGGAAAGTACAATTTGTGTTACTTCATTGTGGACGGACATATGAAAAGTTAGGGTCGGGAGATTTAAGGTTCCAAGACAAGAAATGTGACCTTTTTAATCTAACAATTCTCTAACGGTTAATAAAATCAGAACCCCTGTAAAGTATACATTTTCTGAAAGCCTACATATATGGGAACATTTTGGTAACCACAGTGTCACCATTATTTACATAACTATCACGTGACAAGATAATTTGCATAACCTTTCAAAAGTCGGTTTTCCCTATGTTTTGTCTCAATACTTCAAAATATCTTACTCAAACTTGCTGGAATGCAAGCTGTCACAATGCTCTTTCAAAGTGTGTCTCAGATTTTTTATATCTTGCTTAGTTTTTTTGCAGCACAATTTTAAAGAAATCAACTATGGTAAAATTCACTGCTCTGGAAGTTTTTCTGGCATAAAAACTGTTTAAGAAGGTTTAAAAAAATTCTGAGACACACTTTTGAAGACCTGTAGGATAGCTTGCACTCACATGAATTTCAGCCACATATCTCAAAGCATTGAAACAAAACATAGGGAAAACCGATTTTTGAAAGGTTATGCAAATTACCTGTCACGTGATAGTTATGTAAACAATGGTGACATTTTGGTAACCAAAATGTTCCCCTATATCTAGGCTTTCCGAAAATATACAATTTACGGGGGTTCTGAGCTTATTAAACACTAGAGAATTGTTAGTTTAAAATGGTCAATTTCTTGTCTTGGAACCTTAAAACAGGGGAAGTCGGGTTACCGGAACCACACAATGTTTTTTTTTTTCATTGGCCTTATGCAGTAACGCAGAAGACATAATTGAAATACTGAAGCTCACAGATATAAATGATGTCCTTGGAACTAACGGCGAAGGAAGAGGTTAAGGATCAAATAAGCTGACAACTTTCACATTACCATGACAAATGTAACACATACACTTGATGTCATATCTGCCTTAACCATAGTTAGAAAAGTTTGGATACTACAACGTAAAGCAGTCAACACGACAGATAGTTATAGCACAGGAAAAGTTGATGTCGTGCAGTTGTTCCTCAATTTCTAAATCGAGATTTCAATTTATAACTTTGATTTATATCAAAATAATTTTAAAGGTAATATTTATCACCAATGTTCTCCATCAGATCAGTGTCAATACTCATTTAGTTCAATTATTCGAACTGAAACAAATTTCAAATTTATCTAAAGTCAAAGAAATTTAGTATCTTTTTTCAGCTAATTATATATTTGTTTATCATATGCTTGTATCGCCGTTCTCCTATTGTTTAGACGGTACTGATATGAACCCGTATTTTAACTAGTTAAAACACGAACTATATTTTCACTGTAACCGAACTACTTACAGCTACGCGTACGCGTTACCTTCGCTGGTATGTTCATATACATGTAAAAGAGCTGAGCGAATAAGACTTGTGACACTCCGAAAACGTCATTATGATTATGGTGAAAATTTGTTGTTTGCAGTCAGTTCACGGGCATTGCACGTAGGTACAGAGATTGGTCGCCATTTTAAAATCGGCCACCACACCATAACGAGGCTCTACTTATGATGGTTCGCTACCCTAATTGATTTACTCTATGAATATCTACATTCACACCAAATTTCATGCTTTTCTCACAAAATACACTATTGTTATGGAATTTGGTTATACCACGACAATTATGTTCTCGCTGTTTGTTTGTTTGTATGTATGTTACAGTTAAATAGAATAAATAACAATATATCTGAAACATTGAAACATGAAGATGCGTGTTATTTCATTCAAAACAATAAATAAAAACATGAAATGTAAGATGAAAACCAGAACAGCACGCACATACTAACTATCATTCTGCTAAGACAGAT
Source organism: Ptychodera flava (assembly GCF_041260155.1). Lineage (NCBI taxonomy): Eukaryota > Metazoa > Hemichordata > Enteropneusta > Ptychoderidae > Ptychodera > Ptychodera flava. The sequence continues at coordinate 39,613,227 of NC_091928.1, forward strand.
ACATTCAAATTTGGTAAACTCTAACACCCTCCAAACACAAACACACCCACACACACAAGAATTTGGTTTATGAAATGCTTTATTTATAAGGCAAGAAAGTGGCGTATTATACGTAATAGAAATCCATTACAAGGTCATGGCTTTTAATTAAAGGTCTAGAGCTTTCTTTGGGGCTTTTATATGGAATTTGTTATGCACGAATGAATGAATATTCAAAATTGCGTCAAAACCATCAGCGTGCATGCCATCTAGAATTCGACAACTGTGACGAAGCCCAAGTCATCTTCCGCTATGAAATTCCATTTTACTTGTAGATGATTTTAAAATCAAAGTTTATGTACTACAAACTTAACAAACGAAATAAGCTTGCAAAGAATCGTGTATCGAAAAATAATATAAGTCAAATTCATATTTCTGTATGTCTATTGTTTAACATAATATATCAGGTGAACTCATTTCTATTTAAAATATGTGAAAAGCTGTTTTAACCAACATTTGGTTTTAGTAATTTGCATCAAACTCACACTGTTGTATGGCCTTTGACAGTAATAGGCCTAGTTTCAAGTAACAAAGTATCAAAATGTGGCTTCATTAACGATGAGACTAGCTCCTCTGCGGACGGTGCTTGAGGAAGGAAGCCAATTAATGATATGTATCGCTCGTGAAAAATACACATCTACAAAATCTCTGAATATTAATTCTGCTGCAAATATGACCTTTTCATGTCATCGACATTGTTTTCTTAACTCCCGTCGTATCGTATGGTCTCTCAGTCTTTGCCTGGTATGTTCCATATCTACCAAAGAAGACGTAACTTCTTTTTATCACATGCAAATTTCGTTAATCGTAACCATAATTTAACAACCTTTACAATAATCGTATTTCACATTAGAACCATCTATTCCATTAACTACCATTATTTGGCACAGTTTTACGTTCTAACAAATTGAGGTTGTGGTCTGTAAAAAACACAGCATCTTCGATGCAACGGTAAACTGTTTAATTTTTGTAATATGCACAATATTACGAGAACATAACATCCATAATTAACCGATTTTGTCCCTTTTAACTCTCCATATGATAACAATAAGACGCGGTACTCAGTGTCCAATTGGCTAATTTCGTGACCTCGTCATGAACTTACAATCTGAAGCTAAACTTTAAAACTTTCTAAATCTACAAATAAACAATCACAGCTACACACGTTGCTATTAACTTTGTGTTAATAATGAATCAAATCACTCCTTTGTTCCGATAATACCAATGCAATATTGTAAGTTCACGATTAAGTACTAAGAAAATACACTATAAACTAAGGGCGTCATATATGATTTCAGATAATGTAAACACGCTCAAGAATAGAATATAATTGCAATGCTTTGAAGCCAGATCACAATGTCTTGAAATCTGTGCTGAATATGTTGAAATACGGCCACTATTTTATTATAAGGCCAAAGTAATTAAATTCTTTGTTTTGCGTCCACTCAAAATGGGAAAAGGTAGGCGTCTAAGGGGCTGAAAACCACACACAAGAAAATTAACACAATGTAATTTGATTGCAGCAAACAAAAAATTGTAACAAAATTTTAGTTCAGAAAAGCTAAGCGGTCATGCCCTAAAATTTCCTATTCAAAAACACTGTGTGTGTTTTTCATGAAAACCTTAAAAACCTAAGCGGGTGGGGACGCAAAACAAAAAATTAAAGTACTTTGGCCTAATAAAATAGATGTGACTGTTTACATTTCAAAGGTTTTGATTTCAATTATAGCAGGCAAAAGTACGATGCAAAAATACAATGAATAAAACGAAAAAGGCCAGTATCTTAAATATATTGTTTTAGAAGTGTCAAAATAAAGCAATTTAAACTTATTTTACGCAATGTATTTCACAACTTAAATTGTTTTACTATCCTGTAGAGAAACAGATATCCTGTTTTCTGATCGCTTGATCTGAAGCAAATCTGCTGAACAGTTACAATACTATACAACAACTGCATTTTTATGTATAGAAAAACTGATAAGAACAACACAAATTGATGTGGCCAATGGTTTTTAACTACATTTTATGAGGAAAGGCTTCATCATATTACACTGTCAGGTGCAATCATCAGCTAGGTGGTAATAAAGAATCAACTCTGTCTGGAAAACTTCAAAGATTGTTAAGCAGGGGATCAGACAAAGTGAAAACAACAACACCCGATCCACAAACACCGGCATCGGCGTCTGACCTCCTGCTGGACAATGTTTCAACTTCTGCCCACGGAGTTGATTAAAATTTTATTTAAAAAAATTCGTTGACCAAATAAATTTCACTGTTGTTCTTATCAGTTTTTCGATACACTAAAATGCAAATGATTGTATTCGTTGGACTGTCCTTGAATCAACAGTGTTTAAACAGTTTTTAATTCTTTCCATCAATTGATTGTCCAAAGTTCTTGACTGATTCAAGGTAATAATTAAACACATATATTGACGAACTATTTGTAACGTTGATTGGCTTTAATTCATGCATATTTGTACGTTAAAACAATACAATAGGGTGTTGTCAATACAATATCGGGATTATATCAAACAACGGGGATGATGGACCTTTCGACTCAGTACTGTATACTAGCATGTGCGTTTTCAAAATTACTGGAAAACAACGAACATTTTGTTAATTTTATTCTGGGTGGACGCATGGTTTTCTCGTCATAACATCTTCAAACAAGCCTTTTTTGTTTGCTTTATAGTACCCTTTGTGTTGATTCACGGCATTGTTGACCATAAATCGAGGTCAGCGGAGTTCAATCCTTCAACTTTTGTATGTTTTGCAATAAATTTCGTCTAGAGTAGCCATGGTTTGTTGACCAGCCGTCTCTTTGTGGTATTCATGATCGGTTTTAATGTTTTCGTCCCCGTTGCTGTGTTCTTAAAGTCCTCCTGGTTACCCTTTCCTTGACAGGTGTCTGTGTCTTTTGGGTCGGACTGCTCGTGAGACAACTGGTCATTTCTCCAGGTCTTTGCCGTTTCCTCACTTTATACCGCCTTGTCGTAACAGAATTCGTTTCTCTGACACGGCGACGACCTTTCAGCCGACTGAATGTGTTGTTTTTGTTTGGGTTTGGGTCGCTGTGTTGCAGTCTGTAATTTTGGTTTTCTTTCGTCATTTGTGGTCGGGAAGTCATTTCCAGTTTCGTTATTCTTTTCACAGCTAGTTTAATCTGTTGGTGTTTTCGAAAGGGACGTCCCCTGTTTCAAACTTTTTAGAGTTAAGATTCACTTTGTGATTGCCCGGTGTCTTCTGTATCTCTGTCAGTGACTGGCGAAACGTCGTCAAGTGGTGTGTCTCTGTCATTGTTTTTTGTATCGCCTGAATCACCTTTTGCATTTCTATTCCTTATCATAGAGATTACGCCATACACTGTAAAAATAACAACGCAACCACCGATGGTACCGCCAATAATGACAATTGTGTTCACTTGACTAGTTTTGCCGATATCATCTACGGTGGACGTAGCAGTACTAACCACTGTGGTCATATCACCTTGCCCTTTACTTGCTGTGTTCCCATACTGTCTGCTCACAGTGGGTGTACTCGGCGCTGTGCTTGAATGTTCAGTCACAGTTGTTGCATCTTCGCTTGCCAAGGTCTCTTCTCCGGGCAGCTCGTTGCTCCCGGATATCAGATAGTTAGTGGAAAGTAACGGATCCGTGCAAGCGGACGATGCAGTTGTTGTGGATTGGATGTTGACGTACAATGTAGCTTCAGCATACATAGATTTTCCGATGTCATTCTCAGCATAACAACGGACGTAATACATACCATTATCCTGGTGTGCAAAGTTTCTCATCGACATTAATGTTCCGGGTGAACCTATTACAACGACGTTGTTACTCTGATTACTGAACTTATCTCCTGCTGTATTTGACCATACGATACGTGTCACCGGAGGGTTTCCATCGGCTTTACAGCTAAAGTATACCGCCTGGTTTTCCATGGTTACCGTGTATTCCAATGGTGAAATCTCGGCGGCAGCTGGTTCATACTGTACATTGAATGGACCTAACTGACACTCTGTGTTTCTAGTGTTGGCAGGATGAAATCCTGTGCAAATAAATGTTGCATGGTGTTGTGCCTTTGTCGGTGTCCAGTCGAATGAGAGGATACGCCAACCGTTAATGGGATCAGTAGACGTAACAGCTTCAAGCGTGTCGCCTTCAGATCCTACTCTTTTCCAATCCGTTGTCATCTGAGGAACCCCTGTAGGCACTGTACCAAAAAGCTAATTTAACACCCTTTGCTCGGGGTGGGTAAAGCATGGTTAAATTTTGGGGGTAAACTTTAACCGGACATGGAATATTCGAAAACTATTCGGGCCTTTCAGTGTACCGACATAGTTGACAAAAGTAGAGACTTTCAATAACTTTACGTATATTACAGCAGTGACGTTAAGCACATCTTTGGCTACATTTGCCGACATGGTATAGGAGACAAATTCCAGCATTGTTTATTGTAATACAGTGGCCACAGACAAAGGCAAACCCTCTTCTTTGACCGTGGTGTATAAGCTCCTAATTAATACATAGTGAATCACCACTGTAAAGCCTGGCGCAGCTAGAGCTTTCCTATGTGGAAGTATAATGTTGTTTCAACACATTTTCATCGTGCAGTATTGCAAGTTATACTACAGTCTGTTTCATAGCAGTTGTATTATGTTGTTTGTCATTATGAAATATCTATGTTTATGTCTGCATGTATCATGGGGTGACAAACTCCACAATTCTATGCCATTCATACATGGGGGGAGCAGGCGGGTACAGACGGTGCTTTTGTACATTATGTTATGCACGGCTTAAACCATGTCTTTTGGGGGTGACAAACATGCAGGAAATGACGTACAAAAGTTTGACTACCTGTAAAAAGTAGTGACTTTATCAAGTATTTTATTGGACTGATAGACATATTCAAAGGTTCACCTCTGTGCTCATGCAACCCAACAAAAAAGGCAATCATTTTGTCATGGTTTGCACAGTAGAGAAGACAGCGTATTTATTTGCAGTTTTACATGCATGATTAAAGCCACGATAAAAGCTGTCTTTTGACTGGAGAACAAAACACCGTATGTGTACATGGTTGACCACCGTGGCAAAGCAAGAAACATATGCTGCCCTTTGAAAGGGGTGTATAAGCTCCTAATTAATACATAGTGAATCACCACTGTAAAGACTGGCGCAGCTAGAGCTTTCCTATGTGGAAGTATAATGTTGTTTCAACACATTTTCATCGTGCAGTATTGCAAGTTATACCACAGTCTGTTTCATAGCAGTTGTATTATGTTCTATGTCATTATGAAATATCTATGTTTATGTCTGCATGTATCATGGGGTGACAAACTCCACAATTCTATGCCATTCATACATGGGGGGAGCAGGCGGGTACAGACGGTGCTTTTGTACATTATGTTATGCACGGCTTAAACCATGTCTTTTGGGGGTGACAAACATGCAGGAAATGACGTACAAAAGTTTGACTACCTGTAAAAAGTAGTGACTTTATCAAGTATTTTACTGGACTGATAGACATATTCAAAGGTTCACCTCTGTGCTCATGCAACCCAACAAAAAAGGCAATCATGTTGTCATGGTTTGCACAGTAGAGAAGACAGCGTATTTATTTGCAGTTTTACATGCATGATTAAAGCCACGATAAAAGCTGTCTTTTGACTGGAGAACAAAACACTGTATGTGTACATGGTTGACCACCGTGGCAAAGCAAGAAACATATGCTGCCCTTTGAAAGGGGTGTATAAGCTCCTAATTAATACATAGTGAATCACCACTGTAAAGCCTGGCGCAGCTAGAGCTTTCCTATGCGGAAGTATAATGTTGTTTCAACACATTTTCATCGTGCAGTATTGCAAGTTATACCACAGTCTGTTTCATAGCAGTTGTATTATGTTGTTTGTCATTATGAAATATCTATGTTTATGTCTGCATGTATCATGGGGTGACAAACTCCACAATTCTATGCCATTCATACATGGGGGGAGCAGGCGGGTACAGACGGTGCTTTTGTACATTATGTTATACACGGCTTAAACCATGTCTTTTGGGGGTGACAAACATGCAGGAAACGACGTACAAAAGTTTGACTACCTGTACAAAGTAGTGACTTTATCAAGTATTTTACTGGACTGATAGACATATTCAAAGGGTCACCTCTGTGCTCATGCAACCCAACAAAAAGGCAATCATTTTGTCATGGTTTGCACAGTAGAGAAGACAGCATATTTATTTGCAGTTTTACATGCATGATTAAAGCCACGATAAAAGCTGTCTTTTGACTGGACAACAAAAACACCGTATGTGTACATGGTTGACTACCATGGCAAAGCACGAAACAATTAATTAATACATAGTGAATCGCCACTGTAAAGCCAGGTGCAGCAAGAGCTTTTCATTATGGAAGTATACTGTTGTTCCGTCACATTTTCATTACCTAAACACGGTCCCTCCACAAACCGTGATCAGAAATATACAAGTGCAGCTCCCGACTGATGCGACTGATGCGCCCCCAACCCCATCAAAGTGTGCGTAAAGTCACGGCTTTTTTCGACTATAAACGGACCGACAAACCAAATTAATAGCGAAAGTGACAGCCATTATTTATGTTTGACTGTTACCGAGAACATTGAGATATCTCGATTATATTTCCATGTCCAGACCTAATACTGTCGATATTATCGGTCATATCATAGACCCTCGAGAAGTTTTTTTTTCTCGAGGGTCTATGATCAAATACACTCCTAAAAACTGTGTTACGATCTCTGCATATGAAGAAAGAACGAGTTGGGTGCGGAATTGTGTCTTTTCCTCAAAGCCATTTCCTGTGGAAGCTAAAGTAGCTAAAAACGATAAAAGAGGCAAAACCATTGATAATTATCGCTTTCAAAATAGCGTTCTAAGTTTGGAAAATAGCTGTAGTTAAGAAAGTCGGGCCTCATGCAAGTTAAAAAAAAAACTTTTCCAATGATATTTCGGCTAAAACGATAATAATTGCTTTCTAAATAGCGTTCTAAATTTAGAAAATAGCTGTAGTTTAGAAGTCGGGTCTGAGGTTGAAAAACAATTTCCTAGGATATATCGGATAAAAACGATAATTATCGCTTTCTTAATAGCGTTTTAAAATTAGAAAATATCTGTACTTTAGAAAGTCTGGCCTGAAGTGAAAATAATTTTCCAAGGATATATCGGATGAAAGCGATATTATCGCCTGCTAATTAGAGTTCTAAATTTAGAAATTAGCTGCAGTTAAGAAAGTTCGGCTTTACGTTCAGAAACAATTTCCAATAGTATGTCGGATCATGGAGGTAGTAGGGTCGGATAAAAACGTTGGTTCACCATTTCTGTTGTAATCTGTATTTTCCCGAGTGTGTGAAAGGAAAAAGTGTGAGCTTGAAGGAGCTTTCTTGTAGAAACCAGAAATACTATCAGCTTCACTGAAGTAAGTTTTAAAATCCAAAGTGACTTGTTCAATTGACCAAAAGTTGACCATACTACCACAGTTCTAATGACCAAGGTGTGTTCCATTACTATCCCGTCAACTTGTGCAGATTAAGAGTGATGCAAATTAATGCTAACGAGGCTTTGATAAGGTATTAGCATAATTGGCACCACAATGGACGCGATCGTCGTAGAACTGAGATAATCTAAACCACTGATTGTCTGTGTCTGAACACACCTTGGTCATTTGAATTGTGGCAGTATGGTTATTTACTAAGTATTTAACCTTGTTTGCTACGGAATTATACCTTATCTAACAAAAGGCGAGGTTGTTGCAAATATAATCATAGACAGTAGACGCGAGATGAGTTTCAACCCGAGTCCAATTCACATAAATGACGCGTGACGTCAGACCGTTCACTTTGCCGCGGCCGATAATCGATAATCTGGTTTTGATCGTTTTGATCGTTCATGCATTTTTGATTTTTGGACAGTAACAGTTTTGACGCGCAGATTTTTGTACTCCCTGGTGTACATTTACACCACAACATTTGGCGATGGAAAAGTATGGGGCGAGTTCGCTGTATGGTCCGAGTTCGTAGCGGCGATGAGATACCCATTCAAGCTAGTAGGAAACCCGTGATACTGCATGTTAGCGAAACTTAAGTTTTTCTCAATGCTATCTTAGTCTTCCCACTTATTTCAGAATAAAGACGAAACTTGCAGCTTTTCGTGAAATGAACAGCGATGACGATAGTACAACGCCGTATAAGTGTTCAGTGGTATTGAACCCTGTAAAAGTAAAGATGGCGGCCGTGGCGGCGTGAGATGAGTCTTGTCGCTCTTGGCCGTTTTTTTCTAATCGGGACATGTATTTCAAGTGAATGCTAAACCAAAACACGGTTTCTAAGAGCGACCAAAAGTATCATTAGAAGTCCAGAGTTAGGTTAGGACACAATGAATAGCCGTTGACTGTATACGATACGGTAGACTTGGTTCAAGTTTGTGATTTGTGAATGTTTGAGTTCGGTGAACTCGATGTTTTGTGTTCTGTTTTTATATGAAATACATAAGTTGGATGAACGCTATGCAAGAGAATTTCTCCCGGAATCACAGATTTAGCTTTCTTGCACGATCTGCAGTGCTATAAATTATTCATGAGATGAAGTTTGTATTTACGGATGTATTATTCATAGGACGACATCATCGTATTTGGCATATTGAGAGGACTTACCTCTCGATCCCCCAAGATATGTGCATAAAATTCACATGGCGTTGTTGAGAATGTCGAATGCGATCTCTCACACAAAACTCAGCATGACCTGTGTTCATCACAGGAAACGTAAATTTAACTAGCCTTCCACTATGCAGGTCATATAAGCTTTGATGTGAACCAAGTCTAAAGATATGGATAATCTTTATGCGTATTGTAAACAGTTCTCATCTCATGATCAGCCTCTACGTGTTTAACTGATTCACATCTTTCGGAGAGCTTACCATACAAATGAACCACGAGCAACCGTGGGTGAAATCCTAATGATCGAATCAGTATATTACTAGAACATGTTTTGTAAGATTTTAATCTTTATTTACACTAAAAAAGTATCATTGGTTTCTAAAAAAGCGTTTAATATTTTTTCATACGTTGTGGGCGTCTGTGCGCAGGGGACAATTTTTCACGATAGAACTCACTATATGCTCGCATGATGTCACTTACAGCATGGAGTCGTATTTACAAGAAATAGACATCAATAAATTGAACAGGTATAGAGATTCCATCCACGAATACCCTCTTGAAGTTCACGCAAAGTTTTTGTGTCGTTTCTTTATTCTCAAAACCAGGGCACTGATCGAGTGCGCACATAAAGGAGACCTCCGATTATTGATGCCCATACCTTCAGGATTTGTTGCTCATTTTGAATGTACTGTAGTCTGTCACCCGCAGAATATGATTGTGACTGACTAAATGTGTCTTGAGTGAAATTTCAATGTGGGACATGCAGTGTGCGAAACTCACGTAAAATCTCTACTGGTCAAGCGGCCAGCAACTTTAAAAAATCACTGGCCGTGAAGCAAGTCAACTGGTCCGATCATCAGGTAAAAATCCAAATGTAGCGGAGATTTTTTACCCGCACTCAGTATAGGGGCCAAGAAAATGCCATTGAATAAATAAAAGAGACACCATTCAAAATCCTAACATCAAACTGTTTTATTGTGATTTATAATTCTTTTTTTCTTTTTTACTTCTTCGATGAAGGTGACTATCAAAACAAAAAAGTTGGGGCATCTGATCTCAGTGTTAAAAACATGAAATCAGTGAAAGGTAAAGCACTGACTAACACATAAAATGTTTTTATTTCCTAAAATAGCCTTCCATGGCAAATATTTCTAACATTGAGAAAAACAGCACAAGCGTTGACTTGAAATATGTCCCAACACTGAAATGCTAAGCATCCACAACTACGTTCAGGGATGGGTAAGTTTTGGCAGCACAAACACCGGATCATAGACAAATGGAGTCAATACAACAATTGACTCTTTTAAAAAATGATTCTGGCTTCTCCCCTTTGAGGGACTCATAATTAAATTCAAGGAAAGGAATACCAAAAAATTAGGGCAACTGATGAAGAGTAATAATACTGAAGTGTCGAAACCTACGTTAAGAGACGAATCACAAATTTAAAATGTAAGCGTAATCTTTACAGTGACCAAGGCAAATGGCCATCAAGGTCAAAATATAATGTAGACGGTACTTTGCACAGTGTTTAAATATCGGACATCTACTTTCTAATATCGAAGTTTGACGTCCGATGTATTTCCGCCATACATAACAATCTGTATATCGGGCCTAATATCGATATACTAGACGACACAAGAATGACTTGCTTTCTGTCACCGCACACCGGGTTTGAGAAATTGCGATATTTTACCTCCGGCTGATACATATCGATGATTTCGGGACCCTTAATGGTAAACGATACTAGGCAATTCTGGAATGACTTGCCTTGCGTCTCGACACGCCGGATCTGTGAAATAACAGATATTTACTCGATATTTATCGGCGATTGGCGATATCGTCACTAGAATGACTCGCCTCGTGTCTCCGGCACGTCTGGTATGTGTAAAATCACCGATGTTCATCGGCGATTTCGGGACTAATGTCCGATAATATATATGTCCGATATATATGTTGGACATTTGCTACCGTAACGTCAAGGATCTTGCCAAGCCCAACTTCATCATTTCTGCTCTAACTTCGATACAAGACGATACTATAAATCGCGGGTATATAATCGATATATATATATATATATATATATATATATATATATATATATATATATATATATATATATATATATATATATATATATATATATATATATATATATATGGGAGATCACTACCTTACAGATTTGGCCCCGCGGTCTAGCCAAGCCCGACTTCCTTAGTCCGACTCTAACTTAAGTTATACGATACTAGACTTGTCTAAAACGGTGGGTAAATATCCAATATCGGAATTCCACCGTCGAGGGGCCATGATCTGACCAAAAATTCTAATTTCGATACTGTGTTGTCCAGTGGTTGAAAATATCCAATATCATACAAAAGCGCAATGTTGAAGTGTCCTCGAAATCCAGTTCTCCTCTACACATACAACCACGGTCCCTCCCGAGGGACCGTGATACAACACGGTCGATATGCTAAACTATTACTCTTTTATGACCACGACGAGATCTTAATCCCAACACATGCTTTTACAAATGGGGAGCATATTCAATAACGCAGAAAACATAGGTAAGATCTTTCGCTTTGATGCAGTACCGATCCGTCTGTTCACTTTTATTTGCTAATTTCCCGTTATGCAAATCTTTGAAACAATATATTCGTATCTTTGAATAATTTTGTCAGGTATTTAGCTTAGCAAAACATTCTGGTAAACTTCGGTACACAGAGAAAGTTACTGGCCCGCGTCTGTAGGAACAGCAGGACATCTTTCGAAAGTTACTGGTCCGGCATAAAAACTGCTAGTCTCGGGTCATCGGCAGGTGTGAATTTCACACGCTGGGGACATGCAATTAAGTAAAAAATCATGTATTGTTTTTCACGGCGGACTCAGAGTGAGGCGAGGTCAAACTGACGGCGATTTTCGGTCCACGATGCTAACTTTCGCTAATATCTGTAATATCGATCACCGACAAGAATACATCCAATCTCGCATTGGGACGACCATTATTACACATGTACCTCAGTTTACTTTCACTGATTTGACTGTGACAACCGTTGGTTGTTTGATAGAATGTGATCGATGAGCACCTTCGTCCGATTACGGAGTCTGTCTGGAAACTGTGACAGTGAGTGTATCTGACATCAACTATCTTGTGCTACAGGCATCTATTAGCACCGGAGAACAGGCCAAAAAGTGGAAGAATAGGGATGTGTCTATATGATTTTATTTCTGGATGGGTGCAACTTTCATCGTTTATCGTACTGAATCAGACCGTATTACTTTGTGTGACTTCGTCTAATTCAATTTTAATTTTACTCATATATGCTTCCAAATTCAATACTCAAAGATGCCCAGATCAGAAACATTCATAAACCTGAATACAAAAAATTTCCTACATCACAAGGACTAAGTAGGCATTGTGTGATTTTTACCTCTTTTGAGTATATCTTGTCATACACGCCGTGCAAACAATAGTTACCTTTCATTGAACATTCTACAATTTCATCATGCTCAACTTTAGGGCTATTTTGGTAAAACTGATAATTTTGAGGTCACTGGACAGGTGCAAGGTTTAGGAGGATACAGCGACATCACAGCACTTTAGGTATTTTCGGATATTGTTCTCTAATTCACAAATTATTGTTTAGGAAAACTGAGAAGTGGTGGGTTTCTGACATGCAGTCATCGAATAAAGTCGCAAATATCGGCTAAGTTAGAGTTATAGAGTTTATAGCTATTACAGGTTGGGGACGTGGCCGATGCCACACGCGCAGTTTTATCCTATATCATCGGATAAAGTCGACAATAACATTGTCTTCTAAGATTGAGACTAATATCAGAAGGATTGGAATGTGGTCGAAAATAACGTGCAGTTGTACAGCATATCTCGCTAATATCGTCTATCTTCAAAATGAGAGTCTAATAGAAGACAGGTTGGGAAGTCACCGACACCACCCTTGTGGCCAACTGTTGTTGACCGACACTGGCCATATTGCATTGACACAGGGGGACTTGTGGATGCACAAGTCAGATCGAGATGACGTTCAGTGACAGGGCGTTCAGATCACAAAATTTTATAAAAATTGTCTTGTTTTGTTTTCCTTTTGTGCAATACTTTCAACACTTTAATATTTGGCCGTGGGTTGTAAATCTTTTCTTTCGTTTTGTCCGGTTGTCAACGCCGGTCTGGGGCTCCCACCTGGTTTATGAGCTTTTTTAAAGGGAAATCAACACGGTGTCAACGCCGAGGGCTTGGCCCTTTTAGAAAAGCATGACCACACTTATGGCAATGCGTTGACTACCCCTTCTTTCTTTCCGGAAACCATTACAAGACGTCCACTAGGTGAACTAATTAATCTCTCTCTCTCTCTCTCTCTCTCTCTCTCTCTCTCTCTCTCAGCTCTCTCTCTCTCTCTCTCTCTCTCTCTCTCTCTCTCTCTCTCTCTCTCTCTCTCTCTCACACACACACACACACACACACAGACACACACACTCTCTCTCTCTCTCTCTCTCTCTCTCTCTCTCTCTCTCTCTCTCTCTCTCTCTCTCTCTCTCTCTCTCTCTCTCGTTTTGTTTGGTCGATATCGAAGGTGAACATATTTACATTCATGTAAATATCAAAAGTACAATTTTGATTATTGTTCGTAACATATTCAGAAAAAAAAATGAAGTTTTCCATGAAACCTGAAAACTGAAGTACCAATTTACGATTAATACGCTGACGGAAATACGACGACATAGTATGACCCTTATGTTTGAGGTCAACTTTCACCCTGTATTCCAAGAAGGTCTACTGTGATCCCACGGCGAGGATGGTAATAGTAGATAACGTCGATCGTCGGAAGTATGCATGTGTGTTGTATTTATTTACAATAAAAATAATATCTGTAATATATGAGAAATCAGGACAGACAAAAAAATCGACTTGTGAACCAAGAGTTCCAGGTTTGCGATGTGGGTGCAGTGATTGCACTTAACTAACTCGCCAGCTCGCTCACTTGTAGATGTATAAACTATACAGGAGCAGATAACGGGGTTGTTCATTAAAGATGCTGTTTCAGGAGCAATTTTGTGAGGGCGAATTGTTTTATTTATTTGTGGGGGGCAGGAGGCTTTGAGTTTTTCGAGGGCAGGAAACAATAGTTTATCTGGCTGGCAGCGGATAATTTTATGGAAAGGGTAAAAGCACACGGTTGACCTTTAGAGCCTTCCTGTAAAGGTGGAAACTGCTGGTAAAGTTTTACAGCCCGCTGTCTCATCATGGCTAAAGAGTACACAAAAAACCACACTATGACAAATGCAGACAAAATAAATCAATGAGAGCTGATGTGTGCAGTTTTTTCCTGAATATAATACGAGTGAAAGTAATCACAAGGGAGGAATCAATTTTTGTCAAAACAGGGGAAATCAATGTGTTCGTGCAGGGGGTTGACAAAAATAACCGCGGAGAGGGGACGAAGCAAAAATCTGTGGGGGCGTATAAACAAAGTTTTAGAAGAGGAGAGGGCGAAGATATTTTTCAAGGGGGCATGCCATGCCATTTTTTTTACATTTTTAGTCATCGTAAGATTTTTTTAATAGTCACTAATTGTATACAATTCCGCTCTTCACCCAATACGCGAATACAAATCAGGTGAGGTGTATTTGTGGCGACACGGGAGGGCGGGGGGTGGGATTGTTCAAAATAAGTGACTGTGACATTCATGTATTTCCAAAGAGGCTTTACGTTCAAAATAATTCATTTTCATATTTTTTAAATTTCTGATGAAAGAATAGACCAGCGTTATGCATATTCATACACTGTGATAAGCTTAATTATTTTTTATACATTTCATTTGGTGAAATTTCATTTTTTATACAACATCCTAAAGCTCGCTTGCAAGTATCGAACTGCTGAAACAGGTATCATTAAACACCAACAAGTGCATACCAGTAATCTGTTTGCATGATTAGGCTAAGGCTCCAAATGGTTAAGATCAGTTTGTACACAGAAATTAAACATTGTCATCCAGTGTTTGCTGTTTGTGTTGGAGGACAACTTCACTATTGTGTGTCTTACATAGAAAAGTTTCAAAAGTTGAACCGCAATGGAAAAATGAACCTCAGCTTTTCCTCTCTCTCTCTCTTTCTGTGGGAAGTGAAAGACACAGAAAGCTTACTGGCTTGCGCACACAAGAGTCAACACAAACAACATCTCAGATGTATTTTAACACAACAGATATTTTTTTATTAACAATGAACTGGGCTACTGGAATATACACGGTTTTGCCATTCAATAAAATAAATACATATTATTTACAATAAGAAGAAAAAATGCCACCTCATGTTTGCATTTCACAAATACATTTTAACTGCACGTGGAATGACACACATTATTTTCTCTCTATTAATGGTGTCAAAACCTGCGATAAACTTCCCTTGAATTTTTGAAGTGGAATGAATGATGCTGGCCCAGACATTTCATATGCATCCTTACACCAAACCTCCACTGGTTCACCATAATAGTTGACATTGTGATGCTGTTGAAACCATCGCACCTTTGCTGATATAAATAATTCCTGTTTGCTATTCACATACAAATACTGAGAGAAAAAGTACTCGATAACACCCGGTCTTAGTAATCCATTGTGATGATCAATTTTGCCACCCAGTGTACACCAGCGAGCCAGAATTAATGAAGATCTTTTGTATCGTGAGTCTTCAGATCCCAGTAAATCTTGTCCCACTTTCACAGCAGCACATTTCTTAATATAACCAGTCAGTGTGTCAAGAGCAGACTCTACAAGAAAAGTGCTGTACATGTCTCTGAGATTAGTTGTCCATGATGCATCCAGGAATTCCATACAAATAGGACCCACCATATGAAATAAGTGCATTGTTTTTAATGCAAGTGACAAATTAAACTCCTCAATTCCTAGTGACAATCTACCTAATATTGATACTGATTCATCATCAGTTTGTGCCTGTGATGGTGAAGATACATTCTGTTGACAACTCAGAGGGAAAAATGAATTGAATTCCTGGTAGTCATTTGGTTTAGGCATGCTGTGAAGTAATTGTTCATTTATAAATTTCCGCATTATCTGTATTTCTACTGATCTGTGATTGGCACAATAATCAGAAAGTATACCATTGTATCTTTCATATGGGAAGGTCCAAAACGAATACACAGGTCCATAATCTAGAATACAGTCAACTAAATGCGTGTGATAGTGCATATTTGGAGTCACTTTTTCAGAGCCATAAATCTTCTCAAACTGGCGACAAAATTGCATTAGATATGAATGACCTTTAGCTACATTAGCTATAGTTACCACCGGAGCACACAGCATATGACAGGCCAGTACAAAAAGGCGCCACATTTCCATCTCTTTCCCTGGTAAAATTCCTTTCAATGAAAACACTGAAAACAGAATAATCCAATGTTTCCACTGGTCTGCAGTGAAACCACCAAAACTTGTTGCTATTTTTAATGGCATTCTGCCCATATTTGATGGAGCCCTGGTAATGTCAATTTTTTGTTGGATGGTTTCAAGTTGATCTTTAGAAATCTTTGGTTTGTCTTTGTCTAGCCAGATATTTTTCATAATGTGTTTGCCTGTACCCAGAAATAAATTGTGAAGTGGGTCAATGACATGAAATCTTACACAATCAAAGTATGCAAGTCTCATTAAAGATGTATACCGTGCCCCATATTTTGATACTAATGAATTCCTATCTTTCTTAGACATTTGTTGATCAGTCTCTTCAGCCTGTTTCCGATGATCAGAATTGTTTCGCTTTTTGCAGGTTCAAAACCCCCATAGTCAATTTTCTCACCAAAGTTGTTACACACAAAGTCTTTCTCACATTTAGAACAGCCCCTTTTAGCTGTATGTCCCACAAACCCACAGAGTTTTCTGTTGCTGGTACATCAGATACTACATTAATTAAAGCAGCATGGAATTTACAAACTGCTTTTTTGCCAGATTCTATAATGGAACACGTTTAAACCTTCATCCCATAACAATTTCATTTCTTCAACTAAAGGGTTGAGAAAAGAATTAACATTCAGTGAAGGCTCCCGAGGACCTGGTATCAACCCGACAAGGATGACATTTTCCTTCTTGTACCGTTCAACACGTGGCAAGTTAAGAATTACCATGTACAGTGCTCCTACACTATACGGAAGATGTTTGAATGGGCAAAACCAATCTAAATTCAACTGAAATGCATAATTTTGTGGAAAGTTTAAGAAAGACCGGCCATTTACAGTTTGAAACTCTCGCCAAATTCTGCCATCATAAATATCTGACAGGACACCGGGCGTTGGTCTCCTGTCACGCCATAGTTCACACTTTTCTACAAAACCTTCACGTTTGACCAGATCTGATAAAGACTGTAGCACAGATTGTAACAATATACTTTAAATGGGTATAAACGCTTCTTGTTTCCCTGTAGTTCTACTTCTTTGAGTAAAGGTGCTCCACACGGTTGCCTGAATTTTTTTTGTTTATGTGCAGGAAACTCAATAAATTTACATTTGACAGGCACATTTTTATTACCCACTCGCTTGTAACAATCATTGAACTTATATACTGAACAACATTTTGGGCAAACAACATATTTGATAAACCTGTCTTCATGTAGACCCATGGATTTTTTCAGTTTGTATAAACTTACAGGCAAAAGAATAGAAAAGGCAGAAATGCATGGGAATATTGCTCCTAAAACATGAAACAATGTCTTGAAAAACCAAGTATCAACATCATACATGCATCTGTCACATTGTGAAAATACCACAGGTAGGAAAGAAAAGACAAAACAAATTGGCTAATGTCAATAACCTTGGATCATGTGACTCTGCTGCAGACACTGATACAAAAAGATCTGAGGAGTTTAAGTGTTCCTTGAAATCCTCATTTATATCGTCCTCGTCTACAGTGTCCCAAATCTCACAATGCCCACTCACAAAATCTCTTTCCTCGTCTGTACCAGGTTCACAGAAGTACACACGGTCTTCCTCCTCTAAATCCTTTATAAAATTTTGGAGTAATTCTTCTCCATGTTGAATGTTCTCGTGAATTCCTTCAATGTCCATGTTCTCTTCACTTGTGAGTCCATGCTGATCATCAGTAAAACTGACAGAGTCAACATCATTGCCAGACAATATCTTAAAACGTTTATCACTGAACAGTAATTCTTCTTCTTCTCGGTCAATGTCATCAAGTGTGGTCCAGGTGTCAGAGATTTCATTATAGTATCGCTTGCGGTGCTGCTTGTAGACTTTTACTATCACCTCATCATCACAGTGTGGACAATGTTTCCTTTTTGAAGCCATCGGGTGCTAAAGAACACAAAAACAAAGAATACAAATTACAAGATATGAACAAAGATATATCTACAGTTCTACATGTGGCTGTATATCAGTCTATCAAGTACAAGTCATCACTGATGAAACAATCCCAACCAATTCAATATTATTTAAATCTTTGACATTGTGTTATGAGGATTCTTGACAACAACTGAAGAGTTTGTATATGCAACTAACTGTGCAAAGTCTACTGGCAGCCCTTTTGGATTATATCAAACAAATTAACTTCATTGTGTATATGTGTAAGTAAATAAAATTAGAAAGGTAACACCCTTGTAAACAACCAAAATAAATTTGAAAGCGATTTGGCCAGCTGTTTCAGAGAAGATTTTTCACAGAAAATGATAAAAATCACCAAAAATTTCAGCAACAATAAACAGTCAAGATACATATATCTTCACGAAATATATAGAACTGTATGAGATCCACCTAAAGTACTTGCACACTAATTTTCAAACAAATCTGAACAGGGGTTCTTGGGTTATCAATTTCTGCCAATTTTCACATTTTATCAGCTCATTGGGCATTGACAACTTCATTCGAACAAAATCCCATCTACAGCCCCAAATGCATCAACACACTAAGTACAAGCTGAATGCGAAGTGGTTCTCAAATTTTTACAGTGAACGGCTAAACCCTTTTCCTGCCAAGTCCATATTTCACCACCAGGTCAAGATGGTTAAAATAAATGAAACACAACATATTCCATATGGTGTATTTTAACACAATACTGTACATTTGAAAGCTGTTGAAAACATAAATACTGTAAACTTGATATTTTTGGATTAAAGATCCTATAACATACCAAGCCAAGTTGGTTAAAATACTTCATGTTTTGGCTCAATACCGCTTTTTACTGACTTGGCTGATGGGGGAGTGATACTGTCTAGCAGGAAAAGGGTTAAAGACGTACATACTACCAGGGCCTGAAAATTTCCCTTTTTTTCACTGGTCCCAAGGTAAAATCCACTGGTCCACAAACTTTGCATAACAATACACAAATGATTCAGTTCTCTTACTCATTTTAAATTTGCTTTTATTTCGGTGAGGTTTGCTTGGGATGCACATACAGAGACATGTTGCATACATGTATACATTTACTTGGCAGATTTCACAAGTTCTTGTTCAGTAGTTTCTGTCTTACGAGTACCCGAGAGTTTGTGTCCTTCAATATGTCTACCTATTTCAGGGGTAATGAGCCACCTCACAGCACAAAAAATTACTCACAATTCTCTTTGATTTGTATCCTTGAAGGTTACTTTTCTAAAAACTTTTTCAGTTCTGCATGTAAGCACTAATGTACAGCATCAGAATATTTTTTAACAATATCTAATAAAAGTACGTTTAGATATTTTAGTGAAAAATTCAAAATAACCACTAAACAACCATAAAAGTAACATTCTGTAGGTACTACAAATGCCGTGCTTTTTGGGCAGCAAGTTATGACGAACTGAAGGGGTCGTTCTCTGAGAAAACTTAGCATGCAAATTTCTTTTGTCACTTCCATTGCAAAAAATCAATATCCTTTTGTTTCATAAAACAGGTGTAACTAGTCTCCCTACTTTCCATCACATTATTCTGTATGGCTGAGGACACAATCTGTGGCAAATTTCACAAAAATGCCATCTCCTCTCTCAATTATGCATAATTTTCCACATTATTTAAAATGAGAATTGAGAAGAAAAGTGTGAATAAAAGTACGTTTTCAAAATTATGATAAATAGTCTGTGAATTTGTCTACACATGGAGGACTTCACTCAGGGATCTCTGAGGAAACAAATCATAATGAATTATGGGAAATCTACAGTACAGTGACACATTGCTATGGCAGGATCTGGATCAAATCTTTGAAGGGTTGGCCCTTCTGACATAATAAACAGCTGATCTTGAAAATTTTGAGTCATAGATGTGCGTTTTAATATTGTTCACCTTTGAAAAGCCTCTTTTGCATGCACTTGTGCTGGGTGACATTGTGAACAAATAATCTAACAACTTGACCATGCCTTCACCAACAACATGAACTGACTGCAATACTAATGAATACACACTCAGCAGAGAGTTAGTCTCTAAAGTTCCTACAATAGATTTTTACTGCTAGCCAATCACTGCAAACTGACTCTCTCTCTGCATCAGAGAAATAGTTGGAAACAGGAGTTTCCTACATTAGTTTGTGCATTTCAACATTACCATATTCATATAATTCCTCACCTAAAAGCCATTTATGAAATTTAAGATTTTGCATTTCTTTGAGTGGTTACTGGCTCATGATATCAAATCTTTCATTAATATATCTTATTGTATTATTTATGAGATTGACGTAGACTTCATCAACAGTGTATTCTGGCATCAATGCTTTGCCAGTGATTTCCAAACTCCAAATTTACGATCATCAACACTATACACTTCAAGAAAATATTTAAGATTTTTGCCAGGAACAGATTTTAGTGCATTTAGTTTCACGACAGTTTGTTCAAGTCTGTCTGGAATTTCAACAATCAACAGGTCTTCTAATTGAAAGGCTCTTGACAAATCAGAAACAATGGGTAAATAATCTAACAAGAAGTACAACATCTTGATAAACTTTACAGATTTCAGACTCCTCAAGTAACCCTTAGCACGGTTTGCATTATCAGGACGACCTCCAGAAGCATTACTTCTACTAGTACTATTCGCTGATCACAGCATCTCACATGATGTAGTAAGCACTAGAGGGAAACGTTCCCGCCTCTGTTGCCAAGTGATGGTGATTTAGCTTTTTAGCATAACAAGCTGCTTCAGTGAAACATTTGACCCCGACATCAGGAAAATCCCCAAAACGAAATTTAATTGGCTCCCATTCCTACTGGTCTGCGGACTTTGTGGGGTGATTTTATACTGGTCTGCGATAAAAAATCACTGGTCCAGGACCTCAGACCAGCATAATTTTCATGCCCTGACTACGGATGCAGACTTATGCTTTAAGCTCAGATTGGTACACCAAATGCAGGCTAAATTCAGCATATTTTATTTGACATACAGGTTCTTCCAGTGTCCCTGTCATACTGCAATGTTTCTGTTTGGCTGGCCACACAACTGCTTGATAACTTTATAAAATTTCAATTTCCCTCTATCAGTAACGCATTATTTTCAAAATCATCTGGACTGATATTGACAATAATTGTCTACTTCAAAGTATGCTTTCAAAAATTTTATGTTGTCTACAATTTTCTCTACACATGTGAGCTATGCTAGGCTTGACTGGGGAATATCTATTGCTAAAGATCAAAATGAATCATGGGATATTATCTTGTAATTCCATAGCCTACAAGCAGTGGACAAGCCAATAAACAATTGTTTGTCCAGTGCATGTGGTCTATACACCTGACAAGATAAGGGACAAGCAGTGGACAAGCCAATGAACAGTGTATTGTTTCATGTTTACAGACTGACAACATGAACTGGCTGCTGTGATCAAAGGTGAGAATGGGTGAACACCTTGCTCAGTTTCAGGTTTTCAAACAAACCAGAAGGATGGGCAAATCAACAAGATTATTCCACACTAGACTACTACATTCTAACACTAACATTTTGGTATATTGTCAGGAAAATTCGAATTATTCTCTGAAACAGTCACCAGGTGAACCTGCACCGTACAAGTTACCATTGACAGCAAAACAAAGTGTGGTCTGTGTGAACATTATGTGAAGAGCCTATGAGGGATGCACAAGAGCCATACACAGGGCCGTATCCAACAAAACGTCAAATTATGATTGGGACACACCAGACATTAAAAAATACAGGACCAAGTGTGTTGACGGGACAGTCTGGAAAAAATGATGAAGAACACATAATTCTTGGCAAAAAGAGTATATATTGTCTGTACCCAATTAAAATTGTCATCTGAAGAATTATTTTCGTTTTGACAATACTTGATTATTCTGGCCTGGCTATGGCATGATGTATATACTAGTACACAGACCTAAGAAACCATGGTGGTAGCAACATTACTTCCTCGCTAAAATTAAACAGGAAGGATCTTGCAACTTACCGTATTCAGAATTCAAGTATCAGTCAACAATTACAATAACTGATGAAGATTGCTATTTCAAACTGGCATGTAGCGACCTACAGGGAAAAATATAGGGAAAGCCTAAGTTTTTGCTTGGTTAGTCATGACTTGTGTCATGACAGTGTGGTAGTATGTCCTTTCCAAAAAATGTCTCTTATGACAAGGTTTTAGCTTGGTTAATGTCCATGGTCTTGTTTTGCAAAGACATGTGCAATTGTTCAACTTGGTGTAAACAATAGACTGTCTTGTTACTGTTATGTTGACCATAATTCAACTATCATCACCTGCTTCTTTACTGACATTGATCATTACTCTGAAATCTACTCTATTTCTTGGCTTCACTACTTTACATATAACTATGTTAATATTCATTGTCCAAATAAAGACACTGTCTTAGTTATGGGAGTACAGGCACAGTGATGATTTTACATCAGATGGGATTATTTGTGTCCTTGTATTCTTTACATCATGCTTTGCGTGAATTGTGATCAAAATGTTTTGTTTATCTAACTTCACCCATATTTGTAGCAGTTTAAACTTAGTTCACATTTCTTACGCGATGAAAATACACAAACATTTCCAAGCCTTATTTTATAGCAAGTGTTAAAGAAAGACACCCATCAACCCACACACCATTTCTTGTTGTTTCAGGGCCTGTGTGAGTTTTAGCCTGTAACTTTCATGACCTCTGCTGTTTCAGTCCAGACACCCGAGATGTTTTTGCTATGAGTAACTAGAGTATGCAGTTTTCTTGGGCTGTTATAAAATTAAAGTGGGGTCACTAGCAAATTATAAATCAACAGACCAGACTCTAATTTACTAGGGAAACTGCAAATGTATAAACTTTTGGCAATTAACAAAATTGATGACTACCATGTTTGTATTTCTCATCATGTAAAATATTGCTCCAACTTACTCAGCAAGATTACACCCAAATGATAAGGTAAGTTAAACTTAGATGAAAGTTTAAGTTGGGCTTTGCTGCAGTTCTGTACCCCACAATTATCTGTGACAGTGTGTATGTGTATAGACCTCTCAGGTCCACAAAAAACATCAAGGAAGTCATGGGCTCTTGAACTTATGGCAAAGTTGGGGTGTGGGCTGCATTTGTACGGGCAGACACGGCTAGGGTGCCAGGCTGAAACAACCAGGGTCATAAATATTATGGGTTGAAACCAACACAGGCTAAAATATTTTGTAAACTTCTTTAGGAAACCTTTGATGACACTACATTACTTCAGCTGGCAAAGTCAAGACTCTTCCGCTACAACCATGTGCTTTGGCTTGGACCTGGTCCTATGTTTCATGTAACCTAACATTTAGCAGTTTGTTAGACAATTATAAACAACTCTGAATGCCACCAGATTATCAAGCTAAACGTTCATACTTAGAGCTAGTTTCTTCAGGAAATCTGAAAGTTGCATGAAATGGTCTACTTCCTGTACATATTTGACCATTCTATAGCCTACAAGCGGTGGACAAGCCAATGAACAATGCATTGTTTGTCCAGTGCATGTGGTCTTTACACCTGACAAGATAAGGGACAAGCAGTGGACAAGCCAATAAACAGTGTATTGTTTCATGTTTACAGACTGACAACATGAACTGGCTGCTGTGATCAAAGGTGAGAATGGGTGAACACCTTGCTCAGTTTCAAGTTTTCAAACAAACCAGAAGGATGGGCAAATCAACAAGACCCTTCCACACTAGCTACATTCTAACACTAACATTTTGGTAGATTCTCAAGACAAAATTCGAATAGTTTGAAGATTTCAAAATATTTTTCGATATTCAACAAATTGTGAAATTATAAGTGGGACAGTATAGACATTAAAAATACATGATCAATTGTGTTGACATGACAGTCTGGGAAAAAAATTATGAAGAACACATAATTCTTTGCAAATAGCGTATATATTGTCTTGTACCCAATTAAAATTGTCATCTGAAGAATATTTTTGTTTTGTCAATACTTGATTATTCTGGCTTGGCTATGGCATGATGTATATACTAGTACACAGACCTAAGAAACCATGGTGGTAGCAACATTACTTCCTCGCTAAAATTAAACAGGAAGGATCTTGCAACTTACCGTATTCAGAATTCAAGTATCAGTCAACAATTACAATAACTGATGAAGATTGCTATTTCAAACTGGCATGTAGCGACCTACAGGGAAAAACATAGGGAAAGCCTAAGTATTTGCTTTGTTAGTCATGACTTGTGTCATAACAGTGGTACTAGGATCATGCCATTTCCCAAAAACCTTAAACCTATGACTAAATCGCTTGAATGTTCATGGAAACAATGGATGCATTACAATAATTTGAGTCTTGTCCTGATAAGATATGTTTTTCTGGACTATTTCCAGACATGAGCTCACCGCTGCATTTGACAATGAATTTATTTGCTTTTAGGACTATAGCTTTTTTGATTTTATGCCCATAACAAAATTGAAAGTGTATTCTTTATTCCTCTATTTGTGTTCAAAACCACTCTCCCTCGTGCCGATGTGAAACCATGGAATACCAATTTTGGTAGCTCTAGCCTATAGCCTCCTCTATGGTGAAACAGTGACATTTGCCCTACGAACGTAAGTTGAAGTAGAGTGGTAAACACGACTTAATTTTCTACTGAAGCTGTATGGAGATTTGGTATACAAATCAATACATTCGTTGATGCTACTTTCTTGGCAGTATTTTTTCTTACGTACGGCTAAATCTGTACATCGGAGCAGGGGCAGCATATCCGTGGGGGTCATTCACGGTTCCGTGTGTTTCGATACATGTTGGCCGGCCGCCGCGTGGTATGCATAGAAAAGTCCGCATGCATATCACGCGGCGGCCGATACGTATCGAAACAACACGGAACCGTAGGGTCATTTGGAGGGGAGGGGTAAGGGGACCCGGGGATCCAACTATTACAAACCGTACCATCGGCGGCGGAGGCCAAAATTCAGTCAAGGATTTGGTGAATTCATGGGTCGAAACGGTACGTATTCAAGTTTCTAGCCTCCAAAACATTCTGCGATCCATTCTGAATTTCTGTACCGGTCCGCCACGGATATAGTACACATCCACGATACATGCCGAGGGAGAAATTTAACTTTGGTTTTACTTCGTCGTCTACCGATGTATACCAAGCGTGAAATGGAGAAGAAAACATTTATTCCTTTTCACCGATTGCCTTGCCTTTATAAAATAAACTTACCTGTATATATACTGTAGCACTCTCTGTGCTCTCGGATTCGCGTCTCTCGTTGCACGCCGGAAACTCTGTCAAGGAACAGGAAGTTCAAAGTTCAGGTCTGGCAGCGCCCTCATGCTCAGAACGTCCTCGTGCGCTTCAAAACAAAGTGCCTATTTAAAATACGCGAATGTTGGCTCCACAATTTGGCTCTTTTACAGAAATCAGAAATCAAACCTACAAATTATAATGTTTCATCTATGTTCACAGACAAATATGTAATGTGCGAGTGCGTCTTATTATTTTGTGGATCTTCCCATTAATGTCAAAGGTTAGAGCCTAATGGGGCGTGGTATATGCTAAAGATGAATCGAAATTTGCATACATATGTGTATATAAACAGTACAACAACCGCGAAGTTTAAACAACCCTCAGCATTTCGAAATCATCTACGATGTCTACGCCAAGCACCGAAATCAAACAGAAGTAACTCCGCAGTCCAGTTTGACTGAGTCATCATCCATTCTTGGTCTCATCCGGCCAAGACGAGAACTTCTACTGGGTGGAGAGGACGTGGGTCCGGGCACTGACGCCGCAAGACCGTCTACTAGTACTACTGAAGAAGTTACTATCAGCAGAGAAGAGTTTCAGCGCCTCCTCAAGAACCAAGAAGAAATGCTAAAAAAGCAGCAGTTACTCGAGGAAAAGCTGGCAGAAGAGTCTCGGGCTAGGCGAAAAATAAGGCCATCGAGAAAACTTAAGGTATGGACAAGTTAGATTTAGGCAATATTTTGACAAATCGAGGACGTAGGCCCTGTATCCAGGGAGATGTTGGCCAGTGCTAGTGTATGCGAGCGAGCTCGGCCAGTGCTCGCAATACAGACGTGATCATAGGGGAAAGAAATCAGTCCCCTGGGGTGGGGAGGGAGTTTTTTGTGCAACGGTTTACCTCATTTGATTTTATTAATTTTGGCTGATATTTCAAATAAAGTTCAAGTCCAAACCGTCTGACTGCTTTCTTTATTACTACAAGTAATTTTATTAATTTTGACTATCGTATTTCAAATACAGATTTCGACTCCACACCGTCTGACTGCTTTATATATTACCGACAAGTCCTTATCTCCTCTCCAACTTGTGTATACGCCTCTGTAATTGCTCAGAAAACATTGCCAACTTGCTAATCCGCTGTCGGTATCAGCGGATTAAGTGATTGAGTCAACACCACAGCCGTCCCACACACATTACGTGTGGGACGGCTGTGGTGTTGACTTAAATAAGCTAATCCGCTGATACGCTCAGTCATTAACAAGTTGGCAATGTTTGCGCAGCAATTAGAGTGGTATGTGCACTGGTTGAAGAGGAGATAAGGAATTGGAAACACAGTCAGACAGTTTGGAGTCGAAAGCTTTATTTGAAATATCACAGTCAAAATTAATAAAATCAAATATTGAAGGTGAACCGTTGCACAAAGAAAACCTCCCAACCCCAGGGGGACTTTCATCTGCCCCCTGTGACGTGATGTTGAAGTATGTTCCCACGCAACGTCGATAATATGTACGTAAAGACGTTCTGTCGTATCACGCCTGTGTTGCGAACAGCATCGGCAAGGCACAGGCGCAGTACGAATTTTTTAAAAGTCACTTTTCTGTCCAGGCCACTGATGCTGTTGTGGGTTCGAACCCGATTGAAAACTAGCCGTATTTAATGTTGAAACATGCGTTTTATTGAGATTGAACGTGCAAATTGAAATCGTTCGGATTGCCTATGTGACACACAGCCAATAGCGCACAGTGCACGGCTTTGGCGCTTAGGTCTACTGTTAGGTTTCTAGACGTTTCGGCACCAAGTCGTTTCGGCCCAAGACGTTTCGGCCTCTCGATTTCAGGCCCCAAGTCGTTTCGGCACCGCGACCCAAGACGTTTCGGCACTGCTCAGGGCTATCTGAGGGAACTAGTGCTGGAGCGTAATGTTGCACATCCAAGCACTAAAAAAGTAGTGTCAAATAACATTCATGTACATCATGCTTCACTTTGTGAGAACATAGTAAGAGACCGTAAGAAAAAAACTTCATATCATTTTCAAATCTGTGACACAAGTTTATCGATAGCAATAGCCGCCGACACGGCAAATGTTTGAAAGCGGTGCCAAAACAGCACGGCAAATGTCACACAAATGCACAGAAAAGTACTGGTCAGAACGCAAAGGTCACGCTTACGAATATGACCGGTCAGTCAATTACTAAATAGTTTGAAAACAAATCGAAACAGGGATGCCGAAACGTCTTGGGTTGCGGTGCCGAAACGACTTTGGGCCGGAAATTGCGAGGCCGAAACGACTTGGTGCCGAAACGACCAGTTACCTGCTGTTACGTTTTCACTCGGCGAATTTTACAGCGTTGTAAAATCACTTGCCTGCATTTAATGTTGAAATATGCATTTTAAATTTTTATTGATAACTGTACTGTAAACGGAAATCATACGGGTAGCATTTGATAGTACATACAGTGATCAGGACCCATAGCTGGGCCGCCGAAATGCCGCTCCGCTGTCTTGCACACATTGTTTAATCTATGTGCAAGAGTGTATCTATTACATTTAATAGGCCTACATTAACAACGAATTGTGCGAAGAATATCTTATGCTCCAAAATGACTACGGAATTTCTGTAATATGTTTTTTTTGTTACCTCACAACAGAGAACCTGTGAACACTGGTTAACATGTTGATTGTATATTTCTTATTCTTTTTCAGAGTGCTATTCATTCCATTTATGATGGACTTATCGACGCAGACGCTGGTAAAAAGTGGGATACGACCAAACCGTAAGTATACATTTTTACTTATATTTTTTTTTTGCTCTAATGACAATAGAGACGAATACTAAACGATTTCAACTACAACTTAAAAACGCAAATGATGAAGGAAGATACTAAAATAGTATCTGGAAAGAATATAATGAATATACAAATTTTACTTTCTTGTGTTTAATAATAAATTATGTAACTGAGATAGTTTTCAATATATCAAACATTTTTCAATCTAGCTGTATGTACCGCAAAAGCAGCAAGCATAATAAATCAGTAAGAATTTCAAACCTGTGTCATGTACCTCCGGGATAAACATTCCAAACCTTCTATGCTATCATTTTTATTTTCACGGTTCACTTTAATTTGTGATGCTTAGCTTAGTTCATTCTGGTTAACTGTTATCTTCCAGATTTGCCATGCACACAATGTGCAGATAAACAAGGAAATCAAGACAGCTGTCCAAGGGCAGATGACAGAAGATGACTCTGTTATTCATGGTGAGTTTCATTGATGTAGTGCACGCTTGCATTATTTCCTTTTCTTACCAACAGTTTGTGCTGATGGTTTGACTAACGACAATCACACACATTTTTGATCGGTTGGTGCTTTCTTCTCTTTCACTTAATGATTATAATTTGTCCCTACCTTGAAAGTAATTATCTCCTTTCTCTTCTTTATTACAGTTGCAACGAAAACTTAT
This sequence comes from Ptychodera flava, assembly GCF_041260155.1. Classification (NCBI taxonomy): domain Eukaryota; kingdom Metazoa; phylum Hemichordata; class Enteropneusta; family Ptychoderidae; genus Ptychodera; species Ptychodera flava. Next base: position 39,642,037 of record NC_091928.1, read on the forward strand.
TTATGACGAAACGGCGCGAAAGCAAACGGCAGCAAAAGGGAACTGTGGCATCGTTTAAGAAAAAACAAGCCCGCAGACAAAGAAAACAACAGGTAATTTGTGTACATGCAGGTGGCAAAAACCTGTTATTAAAGGTTCTACTCAAGCTAAGATTTGTTTGACAATACCCCAAAAACATATACTGCTGAAAACGCTAAATATGTGATATCGACCATGTTTATTTTGTTTTCATTGATTATATTTGTAAACATTGACATCAGATAATAAGACTGCACAGTTTCTTTATTCTGCAAAATATGTTTTGCTTCTTACTTGTTCAGTCGAGTCACACGTGGCTAAATTGAAAAAGTATAGCTTAACGTCCCATAATCTCTAGGGCCATTGTTTGACAAGTAATACCCATGTCTATGTGTGACCATATAAGGAATGCATTGAATTCGTATTGTAAAGATATAATGATTCTGCTTATTTATTGATACAACCTGAATGTATGTTGTATGGCATATACGTAATAGATCAATCATAACCTGTCAAAAACATTTAAGAGCTTCTATTTTTACCCTTGCAGAAACTAACAAGGCGCCGTGACATGCTTCAATCCTCATCGTCAATTAGTCAACAGGAAAAACATTACATAACCATGCTGCTGAAAACTACAGATTATATCTCCAGTGAAGAGACAGACTCAGGCTCCTGCGAATCTTCCTCTGACGACGAATTTAATATTGCTCCAAATAGAAAGAGAAAGTTCCTTTGCAGGCGGCCACTCCCTTGGAGGGCCACCAGAGTTGACAGAGTTTTTGAGATTTTAGATGCAAAACACGAAAAAAAGTTAAAAAAAATGGGGGGGAAGTACATTCACACAAGAAGAGATGGGGCGCATTCTCTGCGTGCTGCCCCTGACGACGCTCTTGATTGGGCGATTCAATGATATTTATTTATTTTCAATATATGCTTAGTCACTTTTTTGTACTGAACATGATTTTTATGTAATAGAATAAATGTTTTCAAATTGCATATTTTTGTATTGGTTTTGCTTTATCAAAGTATGTGTGCAGTTGGTAGTAAAAGTGTGTTTTAATTAGTGGTTTTGATTGTTGTCATTCAGCAGGTTAGATTAAGTACGTTTTGTTTGAGGGATGTTGTATGTGTTGCATTAACATTTGTGTGAACCAAATTTAAAATTGATGAAAACTACCTGCTTTAGAGGGGGAGCTGTATGTGTTGCTTTATTTCACATTTGTCCTGGCCGAATTTCAGCGGCTTATGGCCACCTTTGCCCATATTTCCCTCCTGGGGTGTAATTGACGAAAATTACCTGCTTTAGAGGGGGTGCTGTATGTGTTGCTTTATTTCACATTTGTCCTGGCCGAATTTCAGCGGCTTATGGCCACCTTTGCCCATATTTCCCTCCTGGGGTGTAATTGATGAAAATTACCTGCTTTAGACGGGGAGCTGTATGTGTTGCTTTATTTCACATTTGTCCCGGCCGAATTTCAGCGGCTTATGGCCACCTTTGCCCATATTTCCCTCCGGGGTGTAATTGATGAAAATTACCTGCTTTAGAGGGGGAGCTGTATGTGTTGCTTTATTTCACATTTGTCCCGGCCGAATTTCAGCGGCTTATGGCCACCTTTGCCCATATTTCCACCTGGGGTGTAATTGATGAAAATTACCTGCTTTAGAGGGGAAGCTGTATGCGTTGCTTTATTTCACATGTGTCCCGGCCGAATTTCAGCGGCTTATGGCCACCTTTGCCCATATTTCTCTCCTGGGGTGTAATTGATGAAAATACCTGCTTTAGAGGGGAAGCTGTATGTGTTGCTTTATTTCACATTTGTCCCGGCCGAATTTCAGCGGCTTATGGCCACCTTTGCCCATATTTCCCTCCTGGGGTGTAATTGATGAAAATTACCTGCTTTAGAGGGGGAGCTGTATGTGTTGCTTTATTTCACATTTGTCCCGGCCGAATTTCAGCGGCTTATGGCCACCTTTGCCCATATTTCCCTCCTGGGGTGTAATTGATGAAATTACCTGCTTTAGAGGGGAGCTGTATGCGTTGCTTTATTTCACATTTGTCCCGGCCGAATTTCAGCGGCTTATGGCCACCTTTGCCCATATTTCTCTCCTGGGGTGTAATTGATGAAAATTACCTGCTTTAGAGGGGGAGCTGTATGTGTTGCTTTATTTCACATTTGTCCCGGCCGAATTTACAGCGGCTTATGGCCACCTTTGCCCATATTTCTCTCCTGGGGTGTAATTGATGAAAATTACCTGCTTTAGAGGGGGAGCTGTATGTGTTGCTTTATTTCACATTTGTCCCGGCCGAATTTCAGCGGCTTATGGCCACCTTTGCCATATTTCCCTCCTGGGGTGTAATTGATGAAAATTACCTGCTTTAGAGGGGGAGCTGTATGTGTTGCTTTATTTCACATTTGTCCCGGCCGAATTTCAGCGGCTTATGGCCACCTTTGCCCATATTTCCCTCCTGGGGTGTAATTGATGAAAATTACCTGCTTTAGAGGGGGAGCTGTATGCGTTGCTTTATTTCACATTTGTCCCGGCCGAATTTCAGCGGCTTATGGCCACCTTTGCCCATATTTCTCTCCTGGGGTGTAATTGATGAAAATTACCTGCTTTAGAGGGGGAGCTGTATGCGTTGCTTTATTTCACATTTGTCCCGGCCGAATTTCAGCGGCTTATGGCCACCTTTGCCCATATTTCCCTCCTGGGGTGTAATTGATGAAAATTACCTGCTTTAGAGGGGGAGCTGTATGTGTTGCTTTATTTCACATTTGTCCCGGCCGAATTTCAGCGGCTTATGGCCACCTTTGCCCATATTTCCCTCCTGGGGTGTAATTGATGAAAACTACCTGCTTTAGAGGGGGCGCTGTATGTGTTGCTTTATTTCACATGTGTCCGGGCCGAATTTCAGCGGCTTATGGCTACCTTTGCCCACATTTCCCTCCTGGGGTGTAATTGATGAAAACTACCTGCTTTAGAGGGGAGCTGTATGCGTAGCTTTATTTCACGTTTGTGCGGGCGTAATATCAGCCGTATATGGTCACCTTGCCCTATGTGTTTATTGTTTGAAGATATGTCCCTTTGCTTAGAGGGAAATGTAATTAGATATATGTACATATAAAGCCTTGGTAAAGCAGTGAATTATCAGAGAAAACATAGATATTTACATATACTGTGACACTGATATCAAATGCGGGAATTTGTCAACTGTGTCATCCCTGTCAAAGCTCTGTGTCAGGCGCATATGTGAACAAAGATTTAGGAAGTATGATGTGGTCAAACTTGGAAATTTGACTACCTTGACAGGTACTTTACCTACCCGTTCAAATCAGCTTTTTGGTAGAGACCTGTAGGATCTGAACGGCAGACCAATGTAATCGGATTTCCGCTTACTACATCGAAAACGTCATCCTGGGAATCATCACCGATTGAACATAGTACAGAACCTGACTGTGGCGTTACAAAGACATCCAGGCGAGCTGTAGGGGATTCCAGGATAGTTGAGGTAAGATAGGTCACCCGACACTTGTAGTTACCAGAGTCATATTCAGCATTGGCCGCAGATGTCTCAATCTCCAGATTGGTTTCTTGATACCCTCCACCTTCATTGCCAAAGTCTATTGTATATCGAGCTGTGTCAGAGTAGGTGAGCGGGCCGACGAGAACGAGCATATTCCTGCTAATTGGTACACCGTTCTTGTCCCATTCAATTGTCCAGATTGTCTCAGAGTCACCTGGGTCTGTGGATAGAACGATACAAAACAAAGTGACGCTCGAAGAGTAACTGCTTCCATAACGGAATGTTTTTGTTTGAGAAGTTGGGGACCGTATAATTGAAGTCACATCTACGGCGCTGAAATTCAGAACGCCCAATACTAGGAGTAGCTGAAGAGTTCGAGGTAAACTTCGGTGTGTTGCCATACTGGAGTATGTAGACCCCAAAAATGAGGTATGTAGACCCCAAAAATTGACAAAGTGAGCGTCAAAGTGCTCGATCGAGCACTTTGTGGAAAATGACAAACTGAGCGTCAAACTGAGCGTCAAACCGAGCGATCGAGCAGTTTGTGGAAAATGTTAAACTGAGCGTCAACAGTCCGGGTTATGTCCATATAGAGGATAGTAGGGAAAAGCCAATGGCGTACCGTATATGTAATGAAATTAAGGCAAGAACCAATCACGTACTGTATATGTAACAAGGGTCAAAGGTTACGTTGGTTCACTTTGTTCAGATCGCGATATGACCTGTCAGATCCACCGATCGAGTGAGACTGTTGGCTACCCGGAAGTATCTTAGCTCCAGTCGATTGGCGACGTTCTACCGTGTTAAAAATTGTAAGATTTCTTCAGGAATAGTTTTCTGAGTTTCTTTACCCTTAACCATATTCGACAAAGAGTTATTGGACGTTTCGTTCTCTTTTCCAGCTTTTGGTTAACTTCTCGGCGATTGATCCGGCGCGCGTTTTTCTGAGCGAAGGGTCAATCGTACCGGGAAACGCATGGTGATCGAAAAAATCGTGCTCCATCGTGCTCCGATGACCGACTAAAACAGTTGACCCATCTTTGTAAAGCTTGAAAAATTCTGCATGCTGCAGATGGCAAGGTTAAATTGAAATTGTACCAAGAATAGGCGATATTTGGCGACAAATAACTTACTGTAGATTTACAAGGGTCAAATGCTGATTTCTGGGAGCCGTACCCGGCCAGGAAATTCATCCAAATAAGTAATTTTCAATGTACTAACCACTTGTGTCGGTCACCATCTCGGCCGCACTGAACATTGTGCGTAACGTCTACAACTAAAAACTACCCAGTGCTAAAAATAAAGGGCGAAATCAAGCCGAAAAGTTCCAAACTCGTTGCAATGTACGAGCCAAGGTTTGCATGGTTAAGTATTCATGACGTTGGCGGCGGCAGGTTCGCTGATTGGTCAATCGTACTATCCTCTCTATGGACATAACCCGGACTGGTCAAAGCGAGCGTCCACGCCGCCCTGGAAGATATCCTATAATGCATTGCTGTAAGCCCAACGCCTAAACCGGAAATAGGCTCATTTGGCGTCAAGACACCAAGGCGAGCGGACCGGCCTCGCTCATTCAATCTTGCCGCATATGGCAAGCAATTGCGATAATGACGAATGCTTTATTTCCAAAATCAGTAAATGACATGCTTATCCATCCGTACTTCAGTGAGACACGTTCCCCAGTCAGTAAATGACAATGGGGCCGGGGTACCCCAGGCCTCCCACAAGTATCAGAGTGTTCACAGCCCCGTGGATTGTTGTAGCGAAGCCAGCAGTTTTTCTCACAGAAACAAGTTGCATAATGTACTCAGTAAAACGTTGTCAGGTACATGTAACATGAAAACTGACTGAGGTCGAAGTGACTAAGGCACCGGGATTGATTTGACCACAAACAACGACAAGAGGGTGTGAATTACTTGGGTCGAAACGGACAGGGGTCGAGGTGACCTGCTGCCCCGGTCCTCAACTGCAGGCCTGACGGCCTGGCTATGTTTACATAAGGCGTCCACATTTTAGAAAATCGCTAAAAGTAGGCAGAAAGAAAGCCCCCATTACGTGAAAACGCTAGGGGTCGATAGGGGTCGGATGACAGTTTGACACATTTCGTACCATTAAGAGTCGAATGATACTACATTGACCGGGTTGACCATATGACTTTCATCAAAAAACGTCCGGGGAAAAGTGAATACATTTGATGTTTGACCAAACTTTACAAAGCATCAATTTTTCGATCAAAAAATTCACGCGTAGAACTAATGAAAATTCGTAAAAAAATACCACTGCCATGTGCATCAGGCACTAAAATGTCGTAGGCGTGAAAATGAGTTTATTAGAAAATACACAGTGGCTCTTAAAATTAGTTTGAAAATTTAGCGTTTTTACCGCGGTATCGCTAGATGGCCGTCATTTTTGAAGCGAAGGCGAAGTGGTGGATTCTGGGATATCTTCCAGGGCGGCGTGGCGAGCGTCAAACTGAGCGTGATGGCGCCTCCAACGATAGGATGTGGTATAATTAATTTTGCCATCAGCTGTGAGATCGCGTCCCGCCAGGTCGATGTTATACATTCACTATGGCGGCACCCAATGAACTTCGTGAGTCGTCAATCCCGCCTGATGATTTGGTATGAGTTGACATTCCCTGTTACTGTTGCCCTTTTTCCGGTAGATAATCTTTCCGAACAGATTTCGCTTCATGGCCATGACAATTATCATTTTTATACCTCAGCCTCGCTTACCGCCAGGATTACCGCTGCTCAGAGACTGAATTTATGAGAAAGTCATTTTACCCCGGACTGGAAGTGAAACATTCACACCTCTTCCACTCCTAACGATCGCGGTAATACCGCAGGCACAGCGGTAAATGGCATGAACGGCTACAGTTTGCAGTATTTTTTTGAGAAGAAAGAGAGAGAGAGAGAGAGAGAGAGAGTGTGTGTACGTCTAGGTCAAATAAACTGGTACGTCGTCACTGTTGCGTATGTTCACTTCCGTCTGTAAAATATTGCAAACTAAATACCTAACAAAAAGGTGCAATTCATGAACACCCCCTAACATGTCTTAGGTGTAATCGATGTCAAAAAAATAGTTGACGATTTATCAAATGTAAAGTTCAAGTTAATTACGACACCCAAATTTTGTTCAGTTTGTGCGAGATCGGGAAGTAAAACTCTGGTCATAAGCTTACATCGGTAGAGCTATTCCATGACAGCAAATATCGACATCGCGTCTGGGGACAATTTGTCGCGTCTATTTTTTATCTATATTTGATAGCAGCATGAATGTCCTTGTACTCAATAAAGAAGGCACTGAAATTACCAGTTAAAATTGGCTAACTACTACGATGGGTTGCGACGTTTTAGCCACATCGTTCACCCCACGACTACGTAACAGCCTATCACCAACCCGACATGCGAACAACCGGGTAGGCGAAGTTCCTTAAATTTATGCAATTTTGATATTTATACGCCTTCAGACTTGGAGCAAGTTTACGATCAAGTTTATCATCACTTCATAAACACGTTCAATAAAGAAAGCATTCTACTATAAAGCTCGTGTCAATAAAATGCGCTGCTGGTATAATTGTTTTGAAGTCCGAAGCTCTGCATTCAAGAATACAGTATGGTGGGTATTCTCTGATCTTTGAGCGAACAGAACGATGAATGTAAGCAAGGAATAAACTAGAAATATTTATGTTTATCACATGTGTTGTGTTGATAGCATTGTAGTTTTTAACTGAGTGATAGAGATATTGCAAATCTAGTTTGGCGCGACCACTATGAAATAATCAAGAAAAATATAAATTGACCGACATATAGATGTAGTTTACGGCTCTGCACGCATCGATAACCATAGCCGCGACGGGGTATGTGCCGCTACGGACCACGCTTCTCTAGATAAAAATCGCTCTGCATTTTGATGATTTTGAATGAATGTGTCTGTGGACTATTCTGCACTGTAAAATTTCAAAGATCATTTCTGCGCTGATCGCCATAAAATGCCGACGTTTTGTCAAGCGACGCCGCTCACCGGTACCATTTTTTGTATATCCATGACGGTGATTTTTCCCAACAAAATTTTTTGGGGACATTTTACCAATTTTCATGAATTTTCCTGTCATTTTTTATAATTATACACTGTTTAAGTGTATGAAAGAGAGTGTACGCGTCAGCAGATAGTTGTATCGGGCCAAGTAATGATAGTGTCCTTGTAGCGTTTCTTATGACATCTACGTTACGCTTGAAACATTAACAACAACACAACAGTTATGTTCGTTGAATTGTATTGGTCAACAACAACAACACGACTAATAAACATAAACAACTATACAAACAACAACAACAACCAGACTTCTGGGTTTCCTATGCTCAGAGGGTTTAGCCCACTGCAGCACTGAAAATTCCGTGAACTTGATTTGTTTGAAGTCCTGTCGGCGTGGCTAAACTTGACTGACGTACAGTTCGCGTACGTTCAATAATGATTCTACATAAATCAGACTTGTTATCCAAAGACTCTTGATGTTGTAAGGTCAATTTAGACGTTGCCTGAATAAACACATTGTCTGGAAATCGTTTGCTGAACGTGACACTCTATGCGATGATCGTTTTTTGGACGTGGGATTCTGTGCATGTGATGACCGTGATTTTCTATCCATTTGACATCACGATTGCCGAACAATGTCTATCATGACAAATGTTTCAGAATTAAAGCAATGTGAAAGAACATCTTTCACCCGAAAATGTGAAAGTTACAGTAATTTTTTTGGCTTCAGGCGTAAGCTTATGATTGGCTCAAAAATTTTCAGTCTCGGTCAACCCATAGAGAATGACGTATATTTGACCTCGCTCTGCCTACCATTTGTCAACTCACATACATGCACACTATAGTGATTGACATTGCTCCATCGAGGTCCGTCGACTGCAGGACCTTGACTCCTATCTCTTATTCTTTTTGACGACGAAGAGTAAACTGTAATTAACTGTAATTATGACACCAATATTGCGCGCATCATCGTAAACACGTTTTTATTAGCCAACTGGCAAATCGTATACTATCCAGTACGCGCTAACTGAGCACCCATGCAAGCCATATTTCGCATATTTCCGCCCAGTTTGACGCTTACTTCGTATTCAACGCTGTTTGACACTCACTTTGTCAGTTTCCAACGCTCAGTTCGACGCTCACTTTGCCATTTCCAACGCTCAACTCGACGCTCACTTTGTCATTTTCGACGCTCAGTTCGACGCTCACTTTGTCGAATTTGGGACCCTTACATACCTGGATACTGTCAACAGAGCAAAATACTCACCGCGCAACATACATGAGTGAAATGGCAATACAGAAGCCTTACGCTATTTCCTTGATCCGGGTTCTTGGTGACGCTTGTTCAATGTTCAGTTTGGGAGCCTTCAGTAATTACAGGGTGGGTGGGCCGGGGGAATTTCGTGCAACTCTGTAACGTAAAATGTTAGCCTCGCCCCTATCCTCCTGTCTAAAATGTGACCCTCCCCCTTGTCCGACATTCTAAAACTTGAACCCCCCCCCCCCAACCACTGCGGTATTTATTCTCTCCAGGAATAACTGAAACAGTATCAGCTAATTTACATAACAATTGGTTCAATTGTTATGTTAGGGACAAAGTACAGAGGGGAGGGCTGGTGTTTTTGGAGGGACAGTCGCAACTGTTCAAGGTGTTTAATGTAAGATACCACTGCATCTTCTTTGCTTGTGAAATTTGTGGATAATGCGAACGTATTTTGTTGGTGATTTCCTATTCAGGAAATATCACACGGACAATATCAAAGTTTTGGCCATAAAATCAGCTTCTGTCAAAAGTGACCCTCCCCCCAAGATAAGTTTATAAAACCCTCCCCCTTGAACTGTTTTCTAAACAGTGACCCTACCCCAAGTTCCCCGGCCCACCCCTTGTAATTACTGGAGATTCCCTTATTAAAGGTGCGAAGCTATATAAGTTACGCCCACCACCACCCCAATTAGAGAAGGGTCATGCAGCATGCCTCGAACTCGGCTCTCGTCAGCGAACGGTTTCAGAAAACGACAACATGATAATCAAATATCGTAACATAACTAAGTCAAAACAAGAAAATATCTGCACCCCTCCTTTCCCTTGCGGCGAAGTTCAATCCAGCATTTCGCGGCTAGTCTACCCTCTAGCCCTACTTCCTATGATAAAGTGTCTTGAGATTTGGGGGATTTTAGTTTTTTATTGTTATAGTTTAGTGTAGGTTAGAAGGGTTCCAGTGTTCTCCCTGATTCAAGCAGTTTGTTTTGCATATTCATTATGCATTTGCATTAATATAGGAGAACCTGGTACCATACAATGTGTGTTGTTACTTTCAGTCTTTGTAGGATCAAATAAGCTGACAAGTTTCACATTACCATGACAAAAGTAACAAATACGCTTGCACTCATATCTGCCTTAACCATAGGTGGAAAAGTTTGGGTACTACAACGTAAAGCAGTCAACACAGTAACAGATAGTTATAGTACAGGAACAGTTGATTTGTGCAATTGTCCGTCAATTTCTAACTCGAGATTTAAACATAACTTTGATTTGTATCAAAGTAATTTTAAGGTAATATTTATCAAAAGACGCCATATTGCTTTGACCATGAAGCAGGCTATTCTGAGTGCTCTCGGTTTTTCAACGAATGGTCACAACATACTGAATAATCCGGACAATTTCTAGTCCAGTAACAAGTGAATTTAGTCTGAAGCGATGGGCATTGGTGTGGAACTCTGGCGAGGTCGAGTTGGCCAGTTTTCTCAGCCGTCATCTTGGAAGCTTTGTGTGTAGTATTTATCATCAATGTTCCATTAGATCAGTGTCAATACTCATTGAGTTCAATTATTCGAAATGAAACAAATATCAAATTTATCTGAAGTGGCCGAAACAAATATTTACAGTTGTGGAATAATTTATTATGGCCCTCTCGAATTGAAAAAAATATAATTAACGAAAATTGTGCATGTGAACATATTACTCAGATATCTAATTGACACTAATATTTTATCGCTTTCTTATACAAAAGCTTTGGTTTGTCACATAATATGGATAATGGAGTACAAATTTCGATTATATCACTACCTTTAATATGGCTATAATTACTCTCGTCTGATTGTAGAAAGTCACCAATATTACTTTCAACATCGTTATATTCCCAAGTTTCACCTGTCAATAAAATTAGTTTACTTCATCAGTTTTACTTCATTGTCTTTTTTTCTGTTTCTCATCCTGCACACGTATAACATGTCAACTCACACGAGGTGACAAAGCATTATACCTACAGGCAATTGCGAAATGCATCGCGGAAACTACGATTTTCTGGTTTTGCAAATATTTTCAGGTAAATTATGGCTCAGATTGCGACAATGTGAGAAATGACAGCTTGCCAAAGACCGAAAGTTTGTCATTCACATGTTGATATGGTGACTTTTTCTGAGGGTAAAACTGACTTCCATGAATCAGAGCAAGGAGCGAAGTCGCACTCCTTGGGTGTGTATTTAGGGCAGATGTGTATATAGAGAAGAGCATTCACGTATGAGGGTTAGCAAAACTTGGCGATGATGACGATAGTGATGATGATGATGATAATGATAATAATAATCATATTTTTAATGTTTTAATTAAAATTATCAATAGTAATAATAATTTATTAACTAGCAGCCTGGATTCCCTGTATACTCAGTGGTGCTGTGAAATATCGATTGCGCTGGGTCAGGGTCACCACCACAGAACAGCTGCGTTCCAACTCATGGGCTTAGCTCCCGTGTTCACACACGTGAGCTCATTGCATATTTGACGAACTTTTATGATTAGTGATATAAATTTCTACAAAAAATTTGATGATATCTGCCACAAGTATTGATTTGATAGATTGTGCTGAGCAGCATCAAGCACTGTCAAATTAATAAACAGCTCATTTGCATATTTAATGAAGTCGAGTAATAAAACATATTACTCCGAAGTAACTGCACCAAAGTTGATGAAGTCTGCTTCAGATACTGATCGGACAGATATGTGTCGTGAAATTGTAGTGTGAAGTTGTTTATTTGCATTAATTTATACCTTATTAATTGGTGTGTAAACGTGAGGTCGCTTAGATTGCTGATAAGGAATATTTACAGAGCGACTTATTGGATCCCCTCATGTTTAGAAAAATACACGTGTAACCCCGCCTAACAAGGTATAAATTTAGTTCAGGTCAAGCGCCCTCAGCAGTATTCACTGGGCAAGAGAACAATTGCTAGCTCGCAATGGCGGACACAAACGTCGGACACCTGCTGTCTACGCTCTTTTTGTTTTCAATCAACCGATCGAGGTTGTTGTCGGGCATGGTTTTGAATTGGGTTGGCAACCGTTTGATTTTGTTGTGATACTGCTCTGCGGTTCTTTCGAGTCCCTTCTCCCTGGCAGCAATGACCTCATAAACTTACCTCTCCCTCGACGTGCTGTCCATCATACAGATGGTATTTTCGTTCCAGATGGATATGAGTAGTTTGATTTCATCCTGTGACCGCGCGAACTTCTTGCTCGAACACCATCCATTATGGTAATAACCGCAGTCACTTGTGATCAGTCTATTCTGCTCGGCGTCTATGCCCCATAGACGTGTTTACGTATGCCTGAAAAAAACCAAAATCACACAAAAATTCAGACGGTCAGAAACCTGAAATAAACTTTTAACAGAAAAAATATTGGGATCCTGTAGCTGTAACAGTCATATTTTGAAGGGTCCCGCAAAATCACAGTATTACTGAATCACATTCGTTTTTGTTAAACCTGTCTTCTTGTAAGTCTTCTGCTGAGCTTATTTTGAACATAACAAAGCATATGTGGTATCATTAAAAAGTTAATTTACTTTTCTTTAAAATGATATATTGCAATATGCAATATCTTCTATAGTTTTCATGAAATGAGACCAAAACTTACCCCATACCCCAAAGTTTTATGTTGAAAGTTACAGTCAAAACTAATCTCAAATTCTTCCAATTATTTTCCTAGACACTTAACAAAAGGCAATGCTTTGTATAAAACATATTTTATTTGGTACAGGGACATGTCAAATATATGAGTTAAACTTTTAACAGGCAAAATATTGGGATTAAATGACTGTTACTTGCATGTTTTGAAGGGTACCGTGAAGTCAGAGTATTACCGACTCGCATATGTTTTTGTTAAATGTGTCGTCTTGTAAGTCATCTGCTGAGCTTACTTTTTACCGTAACCTAGCTTAGGGCTGTCATTTGAAAGAATTTATTTGGCTTTAAAGTGCCATATTGTAATTTAAAATATCTTCTATAGCTTTCATGAAATAGGTCCAAACCTTACCCCATAACCCAAAGTTTTATGTTGTAAATTACTGTCAAAACTAGCATTTAATTTCGATAAATTCTATAAAAAAGACAAACTTTGTATGAAACCTATTTTATTTGTTACAGAGACGTTTCCAACTATGAAAGATACCCTTAACAGGATAATTATTAGGATTTAATTGCTGTTAGCATCATGGTTTGAAGGATAGCAGGATATATGTTGCTGAAACCCGTGAAATTTTATTAAACAGGTTTCCATGAAATTTATCTGCAAACCTTTATTTTATCCATAACCCAGATTGTAGGGTATCATTACAAAGATTTTATCACTCTTATTTTTAGCATATCATAAAGTGCATTATCATCTTAAGTTGTAATGAAATAGCAAAAAACTCATCACCCCAGCCCTTAAGTTTGATTTGCAAACTACATCTGTTCTAAAACTTTGCAGTTTGTGAATTTGGGATATGGGGTAAGTTTTGGTCCTATTTCATGAAAACTATTGAAGATATAGCATATTACAATATGTCGGCCGCTTTAAGGCAAACATTTTCTTTCCAATGATAGCCCATAAGATAGGTTAGAGTAAACAGTAAGCTCAGCAGATGACTTACAAGATGACACATTTAACAAAAACACATACGAGTGGGCAAGACTGTGACTTTACGGTACCCTTCAAAACATGACAGCAACAACCATTCAATCCCAATATTTTGTCTGTTAAAAGTCTATCTCATATTTGTGACATGTCTCTGTAGCAAATAAAACATTTCATAGAAATCATTGTCTTTTGTAATATGTCTAGGTAAAAGTTTGGTAGAATTTGAAATCAGTAGTGACAGGAATTTGCAATATAAACTTAAGGGTATGGGGTAAGTTTGGGTCTTATTTCCTGAACACTAAAGAAGATATTGTATATTACAATATGTCATATCAAAGAAAAAAATTCCTTTTTAATGATACCCCAATAGCCAACTTATGTTAAAAATAAGCTCAGCAGAAGACTTACAATAAGACAGGTTTAACAAAAATGTATGCGAGTTGGCAATACCGTGATTTTGTGGTACCCTTCAAAATATTTCTGTTACAACTACAGCATCACAATATTTTTTCTGTTAAAAGTTCGTTTCAAGTTACTAACATGAACCTGTAGCCAATAAACTAAATTTAATACAAATCATCGCCCTTTGTATTATGGCCTGGTAAATAGTTGGCAGAATTTGAGATTAGTTTTGACTATAATTTGGAACATAAAACTTTGGGGTATGGGGTAAGTTGTGGTCCTATTTCATGAAAACTATAAAAGATATTGCATATTGCAATATATTATTTTAAAGAAGAGTAAATCAACTTTCTAATGATGCCCAACTTGCCATGTTATGTCAAAAAGTAAGCTAAGTAGGTGACTTACAAGAAGGCAGGTTTAACGAAAATGTATGCGATTTTGGCAATACTGTGATTTTGCAGTACCATTCAAAATATGACTGTTACAGCTACAGCATCCGGATATTTTATGTTTAAAAGTTTATTTCAAGTTTCTAACATGTACCTGTATCAAATAAAACAAATTTGAAACAAAGCATTGCCTTTTGTATAATGCCTAGGTAAATAATTAGTAGAATTTAAGATTAGTTTTGACAGTAATTTGCGACATAAAACTTTGGGGTATGGGGTAAGGTTTTGTCCTATTTCATGAAAGCTATAGAAGATATTGTATTATACAATATAACATTTTAAAGCCAAATAAATTGTCTTTCCAATGGCAGCCCATAAGCTAGGCTACGGTAAAAAGTAAGCTCAGCAGATGACTTACAAGACGACACATTTAACAAAAACATATGCGAGTCGGTAATACTCTGACTTCACGGTACCCTTCAAAAAATGCAAGTAACAGTCATTTAATCCCAATATTTTGCCTGTTAAAAGTTTAACTCATATATTTGACATGTCCCTGTACCAAATAAAATATGTTTTATACAAAGCATTGCCTTTTGTTAAGTGTCTAGGAAAATAATTGGAAGAATTTGAGATTAGTTTTGACTGTAACTTTCAACATAAAACTTTGGGGTATGGGGTAAGTTTTGGTCTCATTTCATGAAAACTATAGAAGATATTGCATATTGCAATATATCATTTTAAGAAAAGTAAATTAACTTTCTAATGATACCGCATATGCCTCGTTACGTTCAAAATAAGCTCAGCAGAAGCTTACAGAAGACAGGTTTAACAAAAACGAATGTGATTCAGTAATACTGTGATTTTGCGGGACCCTTCAAAATATGACTGTTACAGCTACAGGATCCCAATATTTTTTCTGTCAAAAGTTTATTTCAGGTTTCTAACATGTACCTGTAGCAAATAACACAAAGTTAATACACAGCATTGCCCTTTGTATTATGTCTAGGTAAATAATTGGTAGAATTTAGATTAGTTTTGACAGTAATTTGCGACATAAACTTTTGGGTATGGGGTAAATTATGGCCCTATTTCATGAAAACTATAGAAGATATTGCATATTGCTATATACCATTTTCAAGAAGAATAAATCACCTTTCTAATGATACTCCATAGACCAGGTCAAGTTTTACAGTAAGCTCAGCAGATGACGTACATGAAGACAGTTTGACAAAAATCCATGTGGGTCACAAAATCGTGATTTTGCGGTACCCTCAAAAACATAGCCGTAACAGCTATTGAGTCCCTATATTTTGTCTGTTAAAATCCTATTTCTTATTCTAGGGATCCCAAGGCTTCTGAAAAATACAGGTTTGTTATCCTATGGGGTTGGGGGGGAGGTTCACCTAGACGCCCCTCTAGCCTCCGGCCTAATAGATTGTTATTAATGCTTGCTGTATAAGTAAGACAAGGAGGCATAGACAATATTCCAAATACGTCTTATCAAAATTATTTTATAAAAAAATATTTAAAAAGTAAATTATAAAAATAGACAGTCATCAACAATCTATTTACTTTAAGGAGAAAATGGCAATATGACTATATGTGCGCGTTTTAAAGTCTTCTTTTTAAGGCTGTGCATTAGTTCATTGCATAACAATAAAATGCCCATTCACGATATACCAATGTAGCAAAACTTGCAATTTTAGTGAGTAGAGACAATAATGCATTGTAAATACCCAATTTTGACATTTATTTTCTTCTTCAGCACATTGCAATTAGTAAATAACATCCATAAATCTGTTTGATTTGCTTCATTGGGAGGAAACAATAGTTATCGTATTTTCTTCCGGTTAAAAATACTGAATTACCAGAAAAAATCGATTTAAAGTTATCCAATTCTATGACGTCATAATTTTTACTAAAACTTATGCATTTTAGAAAGACCAGTATCTAAGCTTTCTAAAACTATAAGGTATATGGCATTTCAAGCCAGTTTACTTCATCAAGGAGAGAATGTTGTACCCCTACCCCTAGCTTTTGCACGCCCCATACAGATACACGCAATTCAAAATTGACTCCAGAGAAGTAGTGTATAGTTAAATATCTGATGTTAACACTTTTTTCTTGTTTAATATGTCGGAATAAATAATTTAAACACAAAACGTTGTGAAAATTTTGCTTAATAAAAAGTAAATCACAATTGTTACATGGTATTTTGGGTAAAAAATTTCAAAATTGTCAAAAAAATTCATTTTAAAGTCGTCCTATTCTATGTACACAAATTAATTTTGCTAAAGTTGGTGTTTCTCAGAAAGAACAGTGTCTGAGCTTTCCAAAAATGTAAGGTTTGTGCTATTTCATGCTAGTTTACTCAATTTAGGGGAGGATATAGTACCCCCTACCCCTACCCATTTTTCGCCATTTTTTGCGGTACATACAAATCAAAAACCAGTGCAGACAGGTAGTGCATCCCAAAATATCCAATGTTAACATCTTTTTTCTAGTTCAGCAGATCCCAAAGAACAAAAAAATACCCATGTAGTAGGTTTATGGGGGGGGGGTGCACGGTGGGCCCCTCCAGCCCACGGACTAACACCCATTAGGGTTCGAATTTCGACAGCTGTAAAATCGTGAAGAGGTCAGAAAGTACGACTGCATTCGTGAACTTTGCCGAATTCTACCGTTGGCTGCGCTGTGCTCAAGAATGCATGATTGTATAACACATGATGCCATGCCCCCAAACCATGGGTGCGTTCAATTATCCGCCTCGAGGCGCCTTCGGGTGAACCGAGATAACATCGGTTCCGTTCGAGTATCCCGAGTTTTTGGGGGCTCCCCTAGGAAAATTTCAGACGACAAAAGAGTAACTTTTAAGGCGATCAACGAAGGCCGAAAAGTTACTTTAGTAACACCTGCTTCAAAGCTGGAAGTAGTTATGAAAAGTAAGTAACTATCGAATGCTATGTTTTTTAAAGTTTCCATCCTTAAAACGAAGCAAAATGGCCAATAATGGTAATTCACTGAGTTAAGTTGACAACAAGACGTATGGTGTACGCGTATTTCGCGTAAAATGTCATATTTTTAAAGAAGTTTTGTTGATTTTCATTTCGTAATTAGATGAATTTTTAGCTTTCATTATCCTCATTTAAGTACAGCAATAGAAGTTGGTATATATATATATATATATATATATATTTGTCTATTGTGTGTGTGTGTGTGTGTGTAATGATATAAATTTATGAAGCTTTGTCCCTGTTGTTGTCTGCTAGTGCTATGCTACAGGAGGATGCAGGACTGCAGTCCGCAGTTTTTTCCGATGATTTTCTGGTTGCAATGGAAAAACTATAGGCTGTACTTCTGCAGCTACAGTGCTAGTTGGGTTTTTTGAATCGTTACCTCTACTTTCGCAAAGTTGTTTTATTGCAATTTAAACTTTTCTCATAAATAAGGTCAATAAAATGTTTCTCGTACTTGGGTGGATTCAATTTTTTCTCTGTTTTTAATTCTAATATCATTATGGCCGCCATAAAACGATAGGCTACCACTGAAAAAAACATTGAAAGAAACAATTCTGAGGAACATTTCATTGACAAGAAAAGCAGACAGAGAATGTACCTACTATGCAAACTGAGGTCACTAAATATCTATCCAAATATACTGAAAACATTCTACTCTAGCTACATTGAGAGTGTAACAACCTTTTCCTTTTTAAGTTGGTATAGGGGTCCATAGACAGTAGAGGGGGGTGTCTATGAGGGTCTGACCGTTTCAAGCTCGAACAAATTGCAAACAGTTGTTAACACCTGTTCTAAAATGTGCAGTATAGAATATAAGAGCATGAAAGCACTGTATGAGGTCAGAGCTGTTGCTAAGCTGTAAAGATTACTAGTGATTCTTCCCATGCATTGGCTCAGCGTTTTGAGAAGCTGTGCCCGACTCAGCTGTGTTCCTTCTGCAGTCCGACTACTCAATCAGAGACTAACATAACGTTGTGTCCCCTCTCTCGCATTGAAACTTTTGAGAAATTGGTGTGTGCAGCGGCGCAGTCTGGTGCAATCTGAGAGGTATTTTCAATTTGTATTGTTACTAAGTAAAACTGTTGGAATACCCCAAGGGGCAGAGCACGAAAGGGGAGTGTCCCCCTCTCGCATCGACAACTTTGAGAAATTAATGTGTAAAACGGTGCAATCTGAGAGGCTTTTCAATTCATTTTGCACAAAAAATTTAGTAACACCCTTCTTTCTTTCCACATTTTAAGCAACACCCCTTCTTTCAATTTTTAGTGACCACCGTCTGATTCGTCCGACCCTCCATGCCGTAAAGAATGACGACTCCCTAATGGGTTTTACATTTCTTTTACTATAATTTTTTCTAGATACAAACTTGTTATAAACCATAATAGACGGAGATCCTGATGGGCCGGTAACAGAGCCAATATATCTGCATGTAGAGAGTGTACCAGCGGCTGAGAAGTCACAGCAGTCTACATCAGGAACCTCACCATCACCTCAGCAGCCATCACATCAGCACAGTACAACACAACAGCAGCAACAAAGTACCGCCCAGTAGAGCACTTAATTGGAGAAGAGTGTCAGGAGTGTAGAACATGAGCAGCAAACAGCACAACATAGTAAAGATCAACAGCAACAGAAATGTAGTTGTATGCCAAGCAAGCCACAGCCAAGTACAGCAGAAAGCAATGTAATGAGTCCTCTGAGGAAAGACTTGATTGGTCAGAAGACCAAATACGTTGTCTCATTGATCTTGTAAAGAAAAATAGTACATATCTTGATTGTGCCAAAAAAAATCAGTATGGGTAAAATGTCAAATGAAACAAGTCATCGTTGATGACACAGTCCCCACTTGTTAATGGGTACTTTGATTACAGGTCCTCAGAGAGGATAGAGTCGTCTTCATTAGGTCTGTGATAAAAATACTTTGATACAGATGGTACTCAATGGCCAAGAATGAGTTCCATGGTGATGAAACATAAAACCAATGTAGGCCACTATCCTAAAGGTCATTAAATGAGTCAACTGGGAATTAGTTGACAGGATGTTGCAAAACATTTTTTCATACTATCCTAACACGTCATGTCCGAGTTATGGCTCAGTACATGAGAAAATCGTAACAAAATCGCCGCCATGCAGCGATATTTGATCTTACTGTTTAAAATATCAACAAGTATATGTATGACATAAGTCAATGTCCAGGTACAAACTTTGAATAAAATCAGTTGAGACTTGCCAGAGTTATGGCTCTCGACATGAAAAAAACCATAACAAAATTGCCACCATGTGGCCATATTGGACCATATCGAGAAACAAATCGACGTACATATGTATACTATAAGTCAATGTCTTTGTACCAACTTTGAATAAATTTGCTTGATACATGTCTGAGTTATGGTTTAGGACATGGAAAATCGTAAAAAAATGGCCACACGGCGGCCATATTGGATCGTATCACAAAACAAATCAATGTGCATATGTATGACATAGGTCAATGTCCTTGTACCAACTTTGAATAAAATCAGTTGAGATATGCCTGAATTATGGCTCTGTACATAAAAAAAATTTAAACAAAATGGCCGCCTGGCGGCCATATTGGATCGTATCACAAAACAAATTGACGTGCATATCTATGACATTAGTCAATGTCCTTGTACCAACTTTGAATAAAATCGTTTGAAACATGCCTGAGTTATGGCTCTGTACATGAAAAAATCGAAATAAAATGGCCGCCTGGCGGCCATATTGAATTGTATCACAAAACAAATCAACGTGAATATGTATGACATAGATCAATGTCCTTGTATCAAGTTTGAATAAAATCGGTTGAGATATGTCTGAGTTATGGCTCTGTACATGAAAAAATCGAAACAAAATGGCCACCTGGCGGCCATATTGGATCGTATCACAAAACAAATTGACATGCATATCTATGACATTGGTCAAAGTCCTTGTACCAACTTTGAATAAAATCGTTTGAAACATGTCTGAGTTATGGCTCTGTATATGAAAAAATCATAATAAAATGGCCGCCTGGCGGCCATATTGGATCGTATCACAAAACAAATTGACGTGCAACTGTATGATATATGAAGTAATCCTTGTACTAAGTTTGAATGAAATCGCTCCAGGCATCTCTGAGATATACGCGTGAACGGACGCACGGACGCACGGACGGACGGACGGACGGACAAACGCAGGCACGCACGCACGGACATGTCCAAACCTATACGTCCCCCCGGACGGTGTCCGTGGGGACTAATAATTACTAACAAATTTTCCATAAATACAACTCATGAGAAATGCGTAGACAAATAGAAATCGCTGAAAAAAAGGACAGAGATCATATCCAGTATTCAAATAAAACTGGTACAGGTAAACGTACATTCATATATGAAGTTGCAATGTTTGGCGTCAATGGAGGTAACCCTTCTGTCAGACCTTTGTTCACTGTTGGTAGTAAAAATACTGTTTCTGTTTGTACACATACTTAGAGTGAAATGTAACAGTGACAGAAATTGATGATGGTGGAGATATTGATAAGGCAAAAAAAAAATTGTGTGTTTCCGGTAACCCGACCTACCCCTAGTTCAAACCCCCCGACCCTAAACTTTTTTTTGGACCTTGAAAACAAATCCCGCGAGATTGGCTGGGAAAAGTTTTAAATCACGCGTGATTTCATGACGTCATTAAACAAAATGGCGACTGCTTGTGCAAGCGTGTTTTCCGTAACATGTGAGAAATGCGATCACGTTCAAGAAAAAATGTAAAAAGTGTCAGTTTGTGTTTGATTCGTTTCAAAAATGTGTTCCTACATTCTTATCCGATTGTTTGTGTTAATGAAAATGTTTGTTTCGCCTCGGATATTTGTAGGGAAGTTTGGATTAGTGTGTAGGCCTACGGTAATGTATTGTTTGTGTGGGGAAAGCTTATGGCGAGACGCAGCCGGACCTATGGTGTTACAAAGTTGATAGAGTGGCCCTTTGACGCTTGCGTTTCGAAACCCGAGTGTGGTTTCTCATCAGTCGCAATGTAGATTCTTTCCTTAGTTTGTGTTTGTGAAAATTTATTTTAATGTATTTTAGTGGTCTTGCTCTTCGAATACCGAGGCAAAAATTCTCGACCGCGGGTCATCCGGGTACTTGCGGTTTTTTACGTCATTTTTGCGTCACAGCGCCGTGGTGAAGTTCGGATATTTCAACCACCAAAGCAATATTCAAAGTTTCAATATACATAAATGACATAACTTTTAGTTCTGCTTTTTTCCACACAATTTCTGTATCATTCGCTCTTCTGTATCGTCTGATCTCTCATTCACCGCGCTCGTATGTGTTTCACCTACTGACGTCACTCCGCGGTCGAGAATATCAATGTTTGGGTCTCGTTGTGAGTCCGTTTGGTGGTCTGGTTTGTTTGTTTTTTGTTTCTTTACTTCTGTAATTTTGTTTTGACTAGTGTGTCTTTTAGGTTTTTGTTTCTCTTGTAAGCAATGATTGTGATTCTGGAATAGATTCCTTAGTTTTGAGTCCTTGTTCAGCCCAATGTTTCAAAAGACTTCCCTTAAGATCTTTTGTTTTTGTGTAAGGGATGTATGTTGTACTGAAGATGAGTTTGTTTGTTGCTTCTTTACGTGTACTTGTACAGTTTGTTAGTGTATTACGAATACTGTGGTTTATTTTTTCTGTTATTTCGTGATTTTGTTATTGTTTTGTATGTTTGTGGTTTATTTTTCTGTTATATTCGTGATTTCATTGTTTTTGTATTCTCTGTCGAGTAGTTTGTTTTTAAAGAAAGCGACTTTTTTAGTAAAGTCGTCATTGATGTTACAAGTGCGAGCGTATCTAAGGATTTCACCTTTGATAAAGCCATTAAATGTTGCTGTCGGGTGAAACGATTCTCTATGTAGAAATTGGAATGAGTCTGTTGGTTTAGTATGTGTTTTGATGTCGAGGATATTTTCTTTGTGGTATCTTGCACCTTTGAAACTACTACATCTAGGAATGTAATTTCTTGTGTTGAGTTTTCGTATGAAAACTTAAACGTTGGGTGCATTGTGTTGATTTTTTGAATGAAGATAGTAAGTTCGGTTTGTGTTCCCAGAAAGATTGCAAAGACATCATCTCTGAATCTTTTCCAGAAGTGAATGTTGTTGTGGTTGTTTACGATTATTTTCTTTTTAAGTTCATGAAAGCAATGTCTGCAATCTCTGGCGAGGCATTCGATCCCATGCTGCAGCCGCGGTTTGGCGGAAATATTGCTTGTTAAATTCAAACTGTTGTGTTTTAGAATTAGTGAAAGCATTTCTATTAAGTCTTCCGTGGGTGGTTTTTTGATGCCGTAATTTGTTTGAAGCGAGGTTTGTGAGTTTAATGTTTCACTGACTAGCCGAATCGCTTCGTCGTGAATTGTGTTTGTGTACATCGACACCACGTCGAGTGTTACAAGAAATGCATGTTGGGGGACATTTGTTTTTTCTATTTCTTGTATGAAGTTTGTTGTGTCTTTTATATATGACGGTTGTTGCTGGACCAGTGGTTTTATGAAGTAATCCAGGAATTCTGAAATTCTGTTAGTGGGACTGGAGCAGCCACTAATTATTGGTCTCCCTGCAAACGTTGAGTTTTCAGGCGGCGGTTTGTGAATTTTAGGCAATAAGTACCACTGCGGGGTACGGATTTTTATGTTTTTTTGGATCGAGATACTTATAAGTATCATGGTCGATGTGTTTGTTCTCGTACATTTTGTTTAATAGTTCGTGTACTTTGTTTATTGTTTGTTCAGTGTCGTCACTGTCTAGTTGTGTATAATACTGAGTGTTGCGTAATTGTCTTTCGCATTTGTGTATGTAATCTTTTGTGTTGACAGTGACGATGCCTCGACCCTTGTCGAGGATATTAAAATTTTCCTATTTTCTTTTTTGCAGAGAAAAAAAAATTACAAAAAAAATTCCTACCTACCTACCCTATTTCTGAAGAGCATGTTACAGGAAACACACAATTTTTTTTTTTTTTGGCCTAATGGAGAGAATGTTTCTTCAGTCTCACACAAAAATAAACCAGAAAACTAATAGATAAATTGTGGCATTTTAACTCAGCTGTTGATAAGATGTTGACCGTGTCTGTAATACATGTACTCTTTTAGATATCTATATATAGTTTAAACTTTGGTCAAATTATCGTTATTTGTTATCTTACCGGGGGAAATTGTGTAGACCGATAGACAGCAGGAGCAAAATTACTGGAAATCAAGTTATAGATACTTGTTCAGACTGATAAGATGTTGACTATCATTGTAATACTATTTAATCCTTTCAGGCCTGACTTTCTGGTAACTTACCAGAGCTAGCCCTATATATAGGGGTTTAGGCCTGAAAGGATTAAAATATTTATACAATTTAAAAATATTGTGAAATTATAATTATCGACATTTATTTTCTTACTGGGGAGATTGTGTAGACTGAGGGCAACAATTTTGGAGCATTGAGTTTTAAGAAAAATTGCCAAAGACATAGTTGTTTTTACAGTGCAGAAGAAAGTAGAAAAAAGATGTGACATAGATATCACAATTCGCAAAGTTATAGATATATTCTAATATAGATAGACAAGACATAAAAGTAGCCTGGCAGGATAGACAATTTAATTTTTTCTATACTGGCAAAATATTGTGCTAAAAACAGAGCACCAGTAATGAGCAAATTAAGCATTGTCACTTTTTTAACAATTTCCTGAAAACTTGAAGGTCACAGAAAAGATGCAAGTATTGAAAACATTACTGATGTATACTTTATAATTCAATTATAAAGTTACTTGATGTCTTAGAAATACAGGCCTGCTTGTTCAATAAACGAAAATACTTCACCAATGGTGTGATTTTTAGTTTTAGTGAGATGAATGAACTTATGTACTAGATTTAGTGTGATACTGTTGTTATTGCAAAGGATGGTACATGGCTTTTATGCTATACATCACATTAGAACCTGAATTAAATGCCTAGAGGAGCTAGGCTAATTTTGCTAATTTATCTCACTATGTGTATGTGGATCACAGTTTATTGTTCTATTCTAAACTGTGTGGTCACACGAACATCTTGACTAGGCAACTCTGAGGCTTATCTTATTGTAAATCGAGCTCACTGAGGGCTATGAACAATTCCTATTACTTACTTATTAGAGATATTACAAGTTTTGTCAGGGAAATTATTTAACAGTTACCTGTAGACTACTAGTACCATGAAAAGTGAAATTACACTTTTAGGTGAAAGTCCAAAATCATAATTGTTGCTAACATCAGAACTGTCAAATACCCTATTTGAATCTAGTACATTTGTATCAATTATCAAACACCTATGAAAGCACAAATTAATTTAGTCTGGCATTGTAAAAACTATGGGGGTTTCAATCGGGTTCAAACTCACAACTTACGTTACCTAGTCGCCTTGCGGAGTAGCCACAGACAAATCCACTCGGTCAAAAAAGAATTCATAGTTTTCTCATAGACTCCAATGTATAGTGAATCAACATTTTGGTGAAATTCCAAAATCAAATTTCTTGCACACATATAAACTTTAACCATCCTAGTCTAACTAAGTACTTTAAAATGAATTATCAAACTTCCATAAATACACATATTTAGATAGTTTTGAACTGGAAAAAAATATTCATAGTTTCCTCATAGACTCCTATGTATAGTGGAGGGACATTTTCAGTGAAATTCCAAAATCAGATTTCTTGTACACATAATATGCACTTTTAACCATCATATTCTAATCAAGTACAATTATTATAGTTATTCAACGTCTGTATATGCACAAGTATAGCAAGTTTTTCATTGGAAAAAAATATTCACAATTTTATCATAGACTCCCATGTATAGTGGATGAACTTTTTTGGTGAAATTCTAAAGTCAAATGTTTTGTCCACATACCAGTTGTAATAACCCTATTCCAATTAAGTATTTTATGTCAATTATCAAATATCTATAAATGCATATATAGTTTTGTATTGAAAAAGTATTACATAGTTTTCTCATTGACTACCATGTAAAGTGAATAAACATTATCAACAGCTGACTATCAATTAAATCCAAATATCAAACTTTTTTACACATACGCTTGCGGAAAAATACTGCGATCCACCCGTAAATTCTGTCCAATCCCTTTGAGAAGTAATTTCAAATTTCAAATTATTATTTAAACATTAACGCCTTGTGAGTTTGTAAGTATGGTCATTTGAATTTTTTTTTTATTCTATTGCCCCCCCCCCGCCCCCGAGGTGTATCTGTGTGCAATTTTACTCAAGCAATGTGGGGGGAGGTCATGAAATTTTTGTCATCTTAAAAGGGGGTTATCAATTTTTTGGTGCAATGGGTAAGGGGGTTCACTTATTTTGACTGATGCGCAGGAAGACTTTGCCGCCCCCACCCCCCACCCCACCCCGGCCATAATAACTGAACGCTCCCTAAGGGGCCAAGTTTTGAAGGTTTGTTCGCTGCTTGTTTGTTTTTTGTTACAACTAAATAGAATAATAACAGTATATCTAAAACATTTAAACATGAAGATGCGTGTTATTTCGTACAAAACAATAAATCAAACAGCAAGCACACACTATCAAAACTATCATTCTGCCGGAAAGATACATTCAAGTGGGGTAAACACACACAAGAATTTGGTTTATAAAATGCTTTATTAATAACGCAAGAAAGTGGCGTATTATAAGTAATAGAAATCAATTACAAGGTCATGGCTTTTTATACAAAGGCCTAGAGCTTTCCTTAGGGCTTTTATATAGAACTAGTTATGCAAATGAACTTGGATATTCAAAGTTGCGTAAAAACCATCAGCGTGCATACCATCTGGAATTCGACAATTGCGACGAATCCCGTGTCATTTTCGGCTATGAAATTCGCTAACGCTGGTTTTGTAGATGATTTTAAAAATTAAAAGTTTATGTACTGAAAATTAAACAAACAAAATAAGCTTGCAAACAATAGTGTATCGAAAGATAATCTGGATCAAACTTCATATTTCTCATTCCAGTAACAAAGTATCAAAATGTGGCTTCATCTACGAGGAGACCAGCTCCTTACCGGGCGGTGTTTGGGGCAGGAATCTCAATGTTCAACGCCAATGAACGATATGTATCGCTTTTGAAAAATACACATCAACGAAATCTCTGAATATTAATTCTGCTGAAAATATCGCCAATTCATGTTGTCGGCATCGCTTTCTAAACTCCCCTCGCATCATAAGGTCTCACAGTCAGTGCCTGATATGTTCCATATATACCAAAGTAGACGTAAGGTCTTTTTATGACATGCAATTTTCGTTAATCTTAACCAACCTAACAACCTTTACCATAATCGCACTTCACATTAGAACCATTATTGCATAAACTACTAAATCTGGCATAGTTTTTCGTTCTAACAACATTCAGAGTTGACGCTGTGGTCTGTAAAAAAACACAACATCTTCGATGCAACTGTCAACTGCTTAATATTCGTAATGTGCACAATATTACGAGAAAATAACATCCATAATTAACCTTTATTGTCCCTTTAACTCTCCATATGATAACAATAAGACGCTGTACTCAGTGTCCAATTTGCTAATTTCGTGACCTCTTCATGAACTTACAGTCTGAAGTTAAGCTTTCATCACAGCTACACACATGTTGCTACTAAACTTGCGTTTATAATAATGAATGAAATCACTCCTTTGTAACCTCCACAAATGTAATAATCTCCACAAATGTAATATCAACCACAATTGTAATAAAATCAACCACAAATGTAATAAAACAGTCAACCACTAATGTAATAACTCGCAACCACAAATGTAATAAACAAATTACCCATAAATGTAATAAAACACAACCATAAATGTAATAAACTTGAACTTGAATACTTTGTTTATCGATGCTCTAAGTAAATAATAGTCTTTCATAAGACTGGTGTAACGTTGTTGCATTCTTTCATTTTCCGCTACTTTCAGTATAATAGTATCGGTCTGTGAGGGTATGTGTGTGTATGTATGTATGTATGTATGTATGTATGTATGTATGTATGTATATATGTATGTATGTATGTATGTATGTTGTATGTGTGTAGCATGCATGCATGTATGTATGTATGTATGTATGTATGTATGTATGTATGTATGTATGTATGTATGTATGTATGTATGTATGTATGTATGTATGTATGTATGTATGTGTGTGTGTGTGTGCGTGCGTGTGCGTGCGTGCGTGCGTGCGCTGCGTGTGTGTCTGTACGTATACGTAAACAGACATATATATATATATATATATATATATATATATATATATATATATATATATATATATATATATATATATAATATATATATATATATATATATATATATATATATATATATATATATATATATATATATATATATATATATATATATTTATATATAATCCCATGGTATTTTTCTCTGTTTGACGTCATCGTATACGAGTGTTTTTCGCGGAGCCGTACAACTTCGAGCTGAAGGCGAAGTTGTGCGGCTCCGCGAAAAACACGAGTATACGATGACGTCAAACAGAGAAAAATTCCATGGGATTATATATTTATCACATGAACAGTCTTCTTATTTTTCTTTGATGTGGATGGACCAAAATTATTTTAACAAATTGCATGATTTTTATCGCGATTTTGTGTTTTATTTACGCGGATTACTTTCATTTAACGAGTAAAGCGGCCCGTCACCCAGGAGATGTGCAAATGTTTACAGGTATACTTTCATTCATAAATCCGATTAAGCTGAAATTTCGCTACAGCGAAAGGTATCTCCACCAATCAGACATCCGGATTCGGTCACGTGCGCGTGTCAATCATTGTCTGGCGCTGGAGCGATGCCAAGGCAAGTCTGCCATCATAGCTTTCACCGTACCGTGCTACCGACGGATAGCCATAGTATTTTGAGTTATTTAGAATATTTACAATTATATTTAAGAAGTTAATACAGTGACACTATCGAAACAGTAGTTATCATTCTTAGAGATGCTGTGGCTTTTAAAATATCATCAGTTTACGACCTTGGCGAGCCCAAAGATTCAGATCGATGACTGCAGAGTGTACGCTTGTTGTTGTGGGCATTGCCGTACGTCACCGGTCTCCGCCGCGCCGCCGGTGGCCATCTCAGTCGTCAATGTTTTCGTGTTAAGGACTTTGATGTTTGCTATGACACGTATCGCCCGTAGGTACATCTCAATTTTGTTACTTGATGGGAACTCTGTTCTGTTGTGAGTGTTGTCCGAGTCAACTTTCGAAATAAATCGGATTCTACAGCGCTGCACTGCAGAGTTAGGGCTACAGGTCGACAACTTTATATGTCTTCACTACAGCCTTCCGCTGCAGGTTTGATCTCGATCGAGAAACGACGGAATAAATTGAACAGCACGAAAACAATTTCCCAATTAACGAAAACCACACTTTTTTGAAATATTTCCACTTAAATAACTGGTTATAATATTCAGTTCTGCTGTACTTGATAATTTCACCATAAATTTCTGATTTGATCAAAAGTGGTTGAACTTTCTTGATAGTTTAAGATATTCTTATGGAAATAACTAAATTTAATATATAATATATCCTTTAATATGATTTTCCATGGAAATATGTGCAAATATGCAAGCAAAAGGCATTTCGTTATTTTTCAAGTCAAATTACACACCCACCCTTGCAAGAAATTTCCTGCAACTCTGAGCCATGTCCCTTGCAAGAAATTTCTTGCATGGATGGGTGTGTCAATTGCAAGAAATTTCTTGCATGGGTGGGTGTGTCCATTGCAAGAAATTTCTTGCATGGATGGGTGTGTCCCTTGCAAGAAATTTCTTGCATGGATGGGCGTGTCTATTGCAAGAAATTTCTTGCATGGATGGGTGTGTCTGTTGCAAGAAATTTCTTGCACGGGTGGGTGTGTCCTGTGCAAGACATTTCTTGCATGGATGGGTGTGTCCTTTGCAAGAAATTTCTTGCATGGATGGGTGTGTCCCTTGCAAGAAATTTCTTGCATGGGTGGGTGTGTCCCTTGCAAGAAATTTTTTGCATGGATAGGTGTGTCCTTTGCAAGAAATTTCTTGCATGGATGGGTGTGTCCCTAGCAAGAAATTTCTTGCATGGATGGGTGTATACCTTGTAAGAAATTTCTTGCATGGATGGGTGTGTCCCTTGCTAGAAATTTCTTGCATGGTTGGTTGTGTATGTTGCAAGAAATTTCTTGATTTGTATGAGAACAAACTTTGAATGACCACATAAAAGAAGAAGTCCCATATGTTTTAGTGGAAATTCCTGTAAATCTATTTCATAATTGCCATCGATGCTTTTTATGCAACAATTATAGGCTTTACAGTACAAAACCCATTAAGTGTAAGATAACACACAAAAATATTGGTTTAAAAACCATAAATGTCACATTGTGATTTTTTTCGTTGTGAATTTTTCTGTGATTGAGTACTGATATCAACATTTCTTTGAAATTTTTGAATTTTAATCTTAAACAAATTAGTGATCAGTTTTACATTTGTAATTTGGAAAAATGTTTACACCATTGATCAGTGTTGATTTTTTTCACCATACTTGAAAGTATGGGATTTCTTGCCAAATGCTTTAAAATTAATGTTTTCGTCATAAATATCAGCAATGGAATATGCAAAGGCAACTAAAGCAAAAATTACTTCTCCAAATCTGAACATCTTCATAATTTAACTGATATTTTTACTTTTTTAAAATGAAAATTCATGAAATTTCAGGTTTTCGGCTAAAGGGAAATCGTTTTCGTGCTGTTTCTGTGTGATGAAGGAAATTTATCGTTGTTCGTCGAATGACTTTATGCTTGTGCCTTCTATGTCGCTTCCCGAAGATTATACGGTACTCATTTATTAAGTTGAACTTTCGTTGAGGTGTATCTTTAGGGTTTATCGCCAACCGGGATCGCGACGTCGCTTGGCGATCGCCAGGTACGACGACGCGACGTCAACATTGAGCCTTACGACTGGAGCAGTGACGTTATCGTTACTGAACCAAATGATCGATGGTATCCTCATTCGATTCTTGGGAATAGCTAAAGCTTTAGCGACTTGGAATTTCGTTGGACATGCCTTCTATGTTTCCATATCTGGATTTATCGGGTCACCTTTTTGTCAAAATTCCATGAGCACGGGCGGGAGCACGGCATCGATCACGACAAATCGGTCTGTGTTGCGACGTGCATGTACGAACGGTACCATTGCAGGAAAAAAGTTCCGGTTGATGACGTACAACAGGGTAATATTGATTTCTTATCTGTGCTGGTGTACGTCACACAGGTGGAGATACGGGCCAGTTCATGTGATAAATATATATATATGTGTGTGTGTGTGTGTGTGTGTTTGTGTGTGTCTGTCTGTCTGTCTGTCTGTCCGTCCATCTGTCTAAACTATTTTACTGAATGTTTGAATATTAGAATTCATTTTGTTTCCTTGCCAGGTTTGCGTTTTACTTTTCTCGATTTTTGATTTATCTCTCCAATCTTCAACCTGGCTGGCTCAAATTCCAACGTAAAATTTTCCTTTTATATGCAGTTTTTTTCGCAATTGTGGGCTAGGTTTTCACAATAGAAGAGTAGGTAGTTTCTACATTATGAATATTTACTGGATTTACGCAAGGCGAGCAGAATATACATTTCAAATTCATTTCATTTATAATACTGAGGATACAGTATTATTGCGGTACATTAAAATTTGTTTCAGCTTTTACATCAGGCAATGGTATACTATACCTCAGACAGCTTTTATGATTTCCTCAGAATTTTACACCCATCTGATGACCTTGAAGGCACCACAGTAGACTTGTTGTTTTCATCATACCAAAGTCAGAAGTACAAAGTTCCATGAAATAATAGCGTACAAAGAACCTGCACATTTGTTTTTATTTCAATATTTATTTTATTTCGATTTAACAAATATTCACGCAAATGTTGGTGAATGATGCAATA
Organism: Ptychodera flava; assembly: GCF_041260155.1. Taxonomy (NCBI): domain Eukaryota; kingdom Metazoa; phylum Hemichordata; class Enteropneusta; family Ptychoderidae; genus Ptychodera; species Ptychodera flava. Next base: position 39,673,321 of record NC_091928.1, read on the forward strand.
ACAAACCATTGACAATTTACATAATGTAGGCCTCAGGCCATCACTGAATCAAGGGACAAACATTTAACAACTAATGATAATTGATGTTACTAACACTTCTTGGAATTTAATCTCTGTCTTCAATGGATAAAGGGCTTTAACGATTTTCTTGCAGATAACAAGTATAGCCACCTTAAATCCTTTCATGTAGAAATGGCAAAGCTCGACAGAAGGAAAATCGTATCAAAATGACAAACATCCGACCGTAAAGAGAATACGAGAAAGCAATAAAAACACAAGCTAAATATTAAAACAGGCTGCACCAACGCTACTTAATAACATAGTATAAGCAATGTGTTGAAAATCAATGACGTTTTCAGGTATACATCTCGCCGCAACTTAAAACTTACGACGCCGTTTTTTTCTGCCAGAAAATATCAGATACATACATCCAAGATCCTAATCCGGTTGTTGTCAGTATAACCCAGGAATGAATCCACTTAGGATTGTCTATGATACGTTTCAGTTCAAGTATCAAACCACTGCCACAGCCACATTCATTGATAAGACTACGCACGCTATGCAAACCCAATGCTCCATAATAGCTGACTTGCGGCAACCTACAACTGTAACGCTTAATGATACTTGGATATAGTTTTGATAAACTACTAAAAGTAGTAACAACACATCGTAGACTTCCAGTCAAACTAAATTGAATGATGAGATCAAATACATCAAAGGGTAACATATCAAGATAATTATTAATTATTCTGTTTTCAAGTTGTCTATCAGGTGTCACAAGTGTTTTTGTAACTGGTTCGTAAACTTCGCAGCTTCCTCCATTCATGTTAGCATCTGATCTACTTGAAGATAATGATAATGGGGTTTCATCATGTTCATTTTCAGTTTGTCGGTCTTCAGAATCAGCAGCCGGCTCTGAATCAAGGGCATTTTCTAATATCGGTCCATTCTGTTCTAGAGTTACGTAATGCATACCCTCCGTTTCTGCGAAGTGTCCTATCGTAAACTCTGCAATTGGAAAGCCATCCACTGGTCTAATCACACTCCTTGCCTGGTATCCGAGGGACGATACAACATTGAACTGAACTTGATACAAATTTGCTGCTGCTTGTATTGTTAAGTGGTCGCCATATGTGGATTCTCTTTCCATGTCTTGGATGTAGTCTGCCCAGGGCATTCCAGCATACAGTTCTAGGGGATGACCATCAGGAGAGTTTGGATTGTGAATAAGAAATTGCACAATATCTCTACGCAGGGTACTTGCTGATCGCCAAATACCTACTGTCTTTAATAAATAGGCTATCGCTGAAAACTGACAATTGCCGTCACCTGGAGGATTATAACTGATACTGTAACCTTGATCAAGGAATGCCTCAGCGTGATCTTCATATCTCAATGGAAAATAGAAATTACGAGGAGGTACAGATTTGTTGGCTGCAGATTTCTTCCGTCTTGCTTCAATTTTTTTCCCACGTTCTAACGCGACTGTTAGACTTGTAATGTCGTCTACCATGACCCATCTCAGACAATGTTCTTTGGTTGATGGATGAACAAACTGTACCTTATACCTTGATAGCTTTAAATTTCTTTTCACTATCGCTCCCTCCACGACATAACGACGCTTCGGGGCCACACGACTCGTTCGACTAAAAGGTACTCTGAGGAATACCCTTTCGCCAACATGATATACAGACGGTGGATTATTTCCCATTTTCTTTTTTATGTATCTTTTTTCCCATACCTGGCTCGCCACCTTGGCTTTCTTTCTAATTCTTTGAACGCGTTTGGCATTACTTGTGTAGTCCTCTGCAGAGGGATGTAGGTCTGCTGCATTTCGATATTGTTCATTTACATGTCTTGCATTTTGACTGCTTGTTCTGCCAGAAACAGCACGTGATTCTCGACCATAAAACACCTCGAAAGGTGACTTGTTACCGAGAACTTCTTTCGGGTCTTCATTTAGCAGCTGTTGATATTTTTTGATGTTCTCAACCCAGTTTACCCCTATTTCTGCCATCTTTGCCAAATCATAACGAATTTTGTTTCTGAAAGAACGATGTGATCGTTCAACTTTTCCCTGTGACTGTGGATGGTACGGTGAGCTATTTATTATCTTGATGTTCATTGATTTGCAAAGTCTACGTACATACTTCTTGAATTCACCGCCATTATCCGATTGTAGAACACGTGGTGGACCTACGTCAGCGTATAAATTAGCAAGCTCCTGTGCAACCTCGTTACTTGACTTACTCGTCAAAGGCAGTAGCCAAACAAACCTACTGAATACATCTTGAACACTCAAAACATATTTGTATGTTTTTCCATTCCACAATACATTGTCCATATTAACAAGGTCGACTTGGTGGCGGACCTGCAAAAAAAATGAATACTTTCACTCAATTTAGGGCCATTTAATAAAGAAGTGACATATTTTGAATAGGAACACAGATACTAAGGCCACATATATGGAACCAATAAGTACTAGTATGCTAATCGGGACTTCTGTCCTACTCAAGCCAAGCCGGGCGCTAGTATTCATATTCATTTGCATTAATACACATATCATGGCCCATGGCTTCTTTTCACATGACTGCACAATTTTATATATATTATATATATATATATATATATATATATATATATATATATATATATATATATATATATATATATATATATATATATATATATATATACATACATACCATACATACCATACATACATACATACATATATATATATATATATATATATATATATATATATATATATATATATGTACGTACGTACATACATACATACATACATACATACATACATACATACATACATACATACATACATACATACATACATACACACACACATACATACATACATACATACACACACACACACACACACACATACATACATACATACATACATACATACATACATACATACATACATACATACATACACAGTAGCGACACCGGGCACACAGAGCCAAAATCATTACCATGATAGTACTGAACTTACTTGGACTGCACGTGCTCTGATTGGTCGCAACACTCCTCTGTTTGTAAATCTTGCACTGTGCATCTGCTTGACAACGCTTTCAGACAAGATCTTCAGAATCCGAGGCTCACTTATTCCTGCATACTTCTTGGCCAACATGATCTTCAATTTCCGACTTCCTGCTTCTTTGCAGTGATCATACTGATGTTCGACGATCCTCTGCAGATCACACTTTCTAAGGGGAGAACCATTTGATTTTTGGGGGGGGGTATGGAGGAAATGGGTATGGGAGCAATTTTTTTTTTCCTGTCACAGTGACAGCAATTTTTTTTTCTACTGTCAGAGCTGCATCATTTTTTTTTTCAAATGGAGTAGCAATGCAATTTTTTTTTCTTTGTCATCAAGTTTGTGATGTGTTGTATATAAGGGAGCCGTCATTATTTACGGCCTGAAAGTTTCAGTGAAACTCAGAAATTTCAAGTGACACCCCCCCCTGTCAACCATGATGAATTTGAGTAACTCCCCTCTCTAACTCTGAAATTTTGACTGATCCCCCCCCCACTTAGAAAAGTTAAATACAAATACATGTATTTGTAAAATTTACAAAATACAGCAATTTAACAGTAAAGACCTTTGAAATCCTGATGTACTCTGCTAGACTATCATCAGTTATCTCATGATGGTTCAAAAAAGGTGAACCCATCAAAATGAAATTGCAAGTCACAATAAAATAAAGATATAAAAGCTCACACAGTATCTAACCATATAGTATATTGTTTATTTGGATGGGTATTATGACAAGGTTTTCACTAGGATATCTGACCGGGCAGAATTTTAAAGTACAGGGGGAGAACACGTGAGAGACTTAGGGGGAAAGTGTCACAGGGGCTTTCCCGTATCTTGCATGGAAAGTTTAAGATATTGATGTGTGCAATGGTGCAGTCTGGTGCGATCTGAGAGGTGTTTTTTAATTTTTTTTACTAAGTGAAACTTTAGAACACCTCAAGGGGAGAGCACACGAGAGGGGGTTTCCCCCTCTGGTATTGGAAATTTTGGGAAATTGATGTGTTTAATGGTGCAATCTGAGAGGAGTTTCAGGTTATTTTGCATTTGGTAAAACTGTTTGAAATGACATTGAACACTGCAATATTTTTACATTTTATGCATGATCAGTGTTTGTGTCACAATATTCAACAACCAAACGATGACAATACAATTTGTGAAAAACAGTTCTGTTTGCCAGAGACTGAAGATAAATAAATATACAGGAACGGAAAATTTGTGACCTTCTTGTGTCATTTCTCCAGCTGCCAGCTTCTAATGAAAAGCATGAATATGGTATGTTTAACTGTCAAAATTGAAGTGAGGTAAATGAAAACATGTCTCTGTGATAATAAAGGATGAATTCACAACAGTTCAGTTTTGTCCTAGATCCTGGGAAAATTTTGAGAAATTGATGTGCACCACGGTGCAGTGTAGTGCAATCCGATAGGTATTTTAAATTTGTCTTTTACCAGTAACACTGTCAGAAGAGCCAAGGGGGGAGAGCACGAGAAGGGGTGCCCCCTCTCGCATTGAAAATTTTGAGAAATGGATGTGTGCAATGGTGCAATCTGAGATGTGTTTCAATTTATTTCGCCAAAATAAATTGAGTAACCCGTCCCCCTTCTTCCTCTCCACATTTTGAGTAACGCCCCCTGAAGTTTTCAATTTTTTTAGTGACCCTCTCCCTTGTATTTCATTACATTTGTTGTTCCTCAATTTTTCATTGTCAACTTGTACATCTTCCTAATATATTTATATTGAGAGAATACTATATTGATTTTAACACTAGTTTATTGACTCCTGTCTTGTGTTTTAAAATTTTCACAATTTACAGAAGTCAAAAAAATCCCCTTTAGATAGTGCCTATGCCATTGAGATATTGCAACAGAAATCCTGAAATATGATTTCTTGGGTCAGGAAAGGGAAGGAAAACATTGAGTGCACTGAGGTGTAAGTAGACCTATGTAGTGCATGCTTATATCATAAGTGCTGGGAAAAAAACATAAGAATTGCTTGTGGTAAAAACATTTGCGCCGCCTATGGCGGCGCGCCGGCAAAGAATACATGAGAATAGGGTTTCCAAATTTTGCTAATTTCTGGTGCATTGTGACAATTTTTTTTTTCACTTCTGTCTGTTATGACAATTTTTTTTTTCTCAGGCCATGGCAGGATCAATTTTTTTTTCTTCTATCTCACCTGGCGACAAATTTTTTTTTCTCAAAATCCTCCATACCCCCCCCCAGAAATCAAATGGTTCTCCCCTAAGAACTGCTTTCGATCCAAAGAAAAGCTTTTCCTCCCTATTCACATTTCTTAAACGGAATTTGGACCTGTTACGCCAAAATCGAACGTATGCTGTTTTCTGAACTGTTGATCGCTGATTGACAGGGACGTTAAATTCACCCTTGGTCAACTTCAACAGTGTTTCATATGTTATTTCATCTACAGCGGACATCTGCCTCTTAAAGGCGGCACTGACTGCTGGTATAGCAGCGGAAAAAACGATCACAGCCGCAAACTTCATGGTTTCAGCCCATGACAAAAAGTTTAGATTTGTGCGATTGACGACCACTGAGATGTCACATGACCAGTCAGGTGACAGGAAAGCGAAGAACAAAAAGTGGATCATCTGTAGTACCTTGTTCATCTGTATCTACAAATTCTTTTAATGCAACATGGTACCATTGCATGCTTCATTTCTGACCAGTATTCGGCGATGTCTTGCTCGATGGATGACGATCGAAACTATGTTTCTGCTTTTTTGTTTGATCGTCAATGTGCAAGAGATAGATTCCTCATACCTGTTGAGGGCACTGTTTTACTATAGTTTCTGATCACATGTCAAACGCCGATTGATGCAGATAGGAACATTACAAACTAAATTTCCCTACGTTCTTCGTCCACACAAAAAAAAAACTGTTAACGGCCAGAAAAATTGAAAATAAAGCTATGGCGAATATGCCTCCAGTATGACATTCTGTTTGCCATTCAATGCCATGGAGTGTATTTGTTTATTGTCAAAGGTATGCAAAGTGTTTGTTTAAAACTCAACAATAAAAACAAGAACTACCTCCATAATTATAACTTAACAGATATATCACAGTTCCAGTGGATAGAGGGACTGTGGATATATAAATAAGGGCCAATTCTTAAATTGCGATGACAATATAGATTTATTACATTTATGGTTGACAAGTATTACATTTATGGGTGTTTTTGTTATTACATTTATGGTTACCATTTATTACATTTGTGGTTGGTGTTTTTTATTACATTTATGGTTGATTTTTATTACATTTATGGGCGATATTACATTTATGGGTGCATTTTATTACAATTGTGGTTGATATTACATTTGTGGAGATTATTACATTTGTGGAGGTTACAACTCCTTTGTTCCGATAATACAAATTCAATACCGTAAGTTGACGATTAAGTGCTAAGAAAATACACTGTAAACTAAGGGTGTCATAATGGTTGCAGATAATGTAAACACGCTCAACAATAGAATACAATTACAATGCTTTGAAGCTAGATCACAATGTCTTAAAATCTGTTCTGAATATGTTGAAATAGGGCCACTCTTTTACTATAATGAAATATATGGGACTATTAACATTTCAAAGGTTGTCATTTGAATTATAGCAGGCAAAAGTACGATGCAGAAAATGCAATCAATAGAAGGAAAGGCCTATATCTTTAATATTTTGTTTTAGAAGTGTCAAAATAAAGACATTTTAATTTATTCTACGCGATGGTAATGGGCTAATTCAATTATTGTAACTATACTGTAAAGAAACACATATCCTTTTCCTGATCGGGTGATCCGAAGCAAATCTGCTGAACTGTCACAGTACTAATTTCGTTTTAATGTATCGAAAACTGACAAGAACAACAGTAAAAGTAATGTGATGAATGATTTTTAACCATATTTTATGAGGAAAGACTACATTATATTACACTGTCAGGTGCTATCATCAGCTTGGAGGTAAAATAGAGGAATCTACTCCGTCTGCAAAAATTGAAACATTGCTGAGCAGGATGTCAGAAGTGAAAACACCACCACCCGATCCACAAACACCGGCACCTCCGTCTGACCTCCTGCTAGACAATGTTTCAACTTTTGCAGGCGGAGTTGATAAAAAATGTAATTTAAAATTCACTTACCACATCAATTTTACTGTTGTTCTCATCAGTTTTTCGATACACTAAAATAAAAATGGTTTGTTTTGTTGAACCGCCCTTGAATCAGCAGGGATTTAAACAGTTTTGTGAGTTAAACGTGAACTCATTCCGCCAATTGGTTGTCCAAAGTGCTTGACTGATTCAAAGTAATAATTAAACACTCGTGTAGTGCGGAACTATTTGTAGCGTTGATTGGCTTGAATTATCGCATATTTGTAGGTTAAAACAATACAATAAGAGTGTCGTCAATACAATATCGAGATTATGTACTGGAAATATCAAAGATAACAGGGGAGATGGAATCAGTAATGGATACTAGAATGTGCGTATTAAAAATTACGGGAAAACAACCAACACTTTGTAAACCTAACAACCGAACGTTATCCTGTCATGTGACCTATTTATTGATACTGTTTACACTTTTATTGTAGGTCGATGCATGGTTTTCTTGTCGTAACACCTTCAAACAAGCCATTTTCGTTTGGTTTCCATAGTACTGACCTTTGTGTTGAGTCTCGGCATTGTTGACCATAAATCGAGGTGAGTTAAAGTTTTTAAGTGGTGCAATAAAATTCGTCAGAAGTGGCCATGGTATGCTGACCAACCCTCTCTTCGTGGTATTCATCGATTTTAATGGTTTCTTCCCTGTTGCTGTGTTCGTAAAGTCCTCTAGATTTCCCATTTTTAGACAGTTCGACATTAGCATTCATGTCACTGATGTCTGTGTCTTTTGGGTCGGACTGCTCGTCAGACAACTGGTCATTTTTCCAGGTAGTTGCTATTTCCTCAGTTAATACCACCTTGTCGTAACGTAATTCGTTTGTTTGACACGGCGACGACCTTTTAACCGACTGAATGTGTTGTTTTGGTTTGGGTCGTTGTGTTGAAGTCTTGGTTGTCTTTCGTCATTTATAGTCGGGAAGTCATTCCCAGTTTCATTATTCTTTTCACGGCTATTTTTATCCGTTGGTGTTTTCGAAAGGGACTTTACTATTTTCCAACTCTTAACAGATCAGATTCAATTACTGATTGCCCCGTGTCTTCTTTATTTTTGTCGGTGTCCTCCCTGCCTTGCAATGAAATTTTGACAGATGTTGATTCCGCGTTGGTTGTGCCTCAACCATTATTTTCTGTATCATAGAATTTGGCTTGATTAAAGTTTGCAATGTCCTTCCTTTGCGATTTCTTGCGCGACTTGAAGACACACACTATCATAAAGATTACGCCAATCACTGTAAAAATAAAAAACCGCAACCACCGACAGTATCACCTGACTAGTCTTAGCTGTATTGCGTGCAGTTTTGCCGATAGCATCTACGGTGGAAGTAGCAGTACTAATCACTAAGGTCATATCATCTTGCCCATTTTATTTATTTATTTATTTATTTATTTATTTATTTATTTATTTATTTATTTATTGCAAACTTTTTAGAGCAGGGGCTCACTAAAAAAAACAGGAGCAGCAAATTACACTGAGCACGAGCTAGCTGAAAAATTCTAACCAAGAAAACAAGCCATTATCAAAAAAACCATAATGTTACTGTTAGTGACTAAAGCTGAGAAGGAAATGTTAGTTATCCCACTACTTGCTATGTTCTCATACTCTTTGCTCACAGTGGTTGTATTTGGTGGTATGCTTGAATGTTCAGTCATAGTTGTTCCATTTTCGCTTGGCAAGGTCTCTTGTCCGGGCAGCTGGGTGCTCCCCGAAATCGGATAGTCGGTAGGAAGTAAAGGACCCGTGCGAGTAGACGATGCAGTTGTTGTTGTGGCGGTTGGTTCATCCTTTACGTTGAATGGACCTAACCGACATGCAGTGTTTCTAGTGTTGGCAGGATGAAATCCGGTACAAATAAATGTGGCACGGTTTTGCGCCTTTGTTGGCGTCCAGTGCAATGAGCGGATACGCCAACCGTCCATGGGATCAGTAGACGTGACAGTTTCAAGCGTGTCGCCTTCAAATCCTACTCTTTTCCAATCTGTAGTCATCTCAGGAACGCCTGTAGGATCTGAACGGCAGACCAATGTAATCGGATTTCCGCTTACTACATCGAAAACGTCATCCTGGGAATCATCACCGATTGAACATAGTACAGAACCTGACTGTGGCGTTACAAAGACATCTAGGCGAGCTGTACGTGATTCCAGGGTAGGTATGAACACCCGACACTGGTAGTTACCAGAGTCATATTCAGCATTGGCCGCAGATGTCTCAATCTGCAGATTGGTTTTTTGATACCCTCCACCATAGGCAAAGTCTATTGTATACCGACCGTAGGTGGACCGGTCGAAGAAAACGTGCTGATTTGTGCTGATTTGTACACCGTTCTTGTACCATTGAATTGTCCACGGCCCCTCCACATTTGGGTCTGTAGAATGAACCTCACAAGACAAAGTGACGCGCTTAGAGACACTGCTTCCATAACTGAATGTTTCTGATTGATCAATTGGCTGCCTTATCATGGAAGGCACAGCTACGGCGCCGAAATTCAGAATGCCCAAAACTAGGAGCTGAAGAGTTCGAGGTAAACTTCGGTGTGTTGCCATACTGTCAACTTGAACGCAGCAAAATCCTCACCGCGCAACATAAATGAGTTAATGGCAATACAGAAGCCTTACGCTATTTCCTTGTTCCGGGTTATTTTGGACGCTTGCTCATTTTTCAGTTATTTAAAGTGCGAAGCTATATAAGTTACGACCCCCAATTAGAGAAGGGTCATGCAGCATGCCTCGAACTCGGCTCTCGTCAGCGAACGGTTTCAGTAAACGACAATATAATAATTAAATATCGTAACATAACTAAGTCAAGTCAAGAAAATATCTTCAACCCTCCGTTCCCTTTTTCGGCGAAGTTCAATCAAGCATTTCACGGCCAGTCTACCTTCTAGCCCTAGCCCTGCGTACGATGCTGTGTGTTCCGCTACAGCTAATCGCCCGCTGTGGTGAGCGGGCGATAACATGTGAAATGTCATTTTAAGACTTACACTCCGCTTCAGTGGAAGTATATTTGGGTAAATCAAACAATCTCTCTTTCAACTGATAGGAAGCTAGCTAAATTCAATTTCAACGTTGTTCACAATATTCTTCCACTTGGTTTGAAGCTTTTCAATTGGAAAATCAGCGATTCTCTCTGTAAGGCTGAGACGATGAGCATTTTTTCTGAATTGTCAAAGAATTGGAAATCTCTGGGAACGTCTTTCCATTTTATTTGGTAAGAAAATCTTTGGTTGCAATTGCCTCGGATTGTAACCTTTCTTTTTTAACTCTGTTTTGAAGTGTAATTAGTAGATAAAAAATGTGATTATATATGGAAAAAATAAACGAAATTGCTAGAATAATGAACATATCACCTATTTTATGACAATATTTTGTACCCGTTAACCTTAACCATGAGCTGATAATTTACATTTAAATATTTAACATATTTTTTATTAATTCAAATTTTGTTCGGAGAGTATTTCCAAGTTCCCCATAATAAAGTATGCCATCATTCACACGATTGTCCCTTCGGGTTACGTGTTCATAAGAACTTTTGGCAAACCTCAAAATATCTAAGTTATTTTTTTATTTATTTAAAAAATGTGTCGTTATTTAGTGCATTACTGATGACTGATAGCCATACTCCAGGACGGGCTTTAATCGATACCCAACCGATATTTCTGTCATTGAACTCATTTGATGACACCCGTCCCTAAACACTGCACCGTTGCATCGCACCATGATCTGTTACAAAGCATCCATCCCTTTTTGTGTTGCAGAACAGCTAATACTGTAAATTCATATTCATGGTTTCCACATGTCTGAAATTCACCGAAAGTGCCACAAAATGACACCATTTCAATAGCCAAATTTTCAAGTTTCTACAACGGGTGGCCGCGGCCGGCGTGACCACCCTCCTCATGACCACAAGCTAGCCTTTTCTCAGTGTCGCGGAAAAGTTGATTTTGAAATTTCTTATTCTGGTTTGAGCTTATTGCTGTTTCACTGTGCCGTAAAATTTTAATCTTTAGATAAAATAAAATCTCAACTTTGTCAATACAGAGAATTTTGTGACGTTATTCCCCAGATAATTACTGATAAAATATCCACATTTCTTGTATTGTGGCCTCAGATGTTTTCTAAATTCCCTGGCAATGCCAAAACTATTAACCGAAAATAGTGTACCCCCTCCAGAACCATAATGGACTCAAGTAAACTTTTCACTCCATAGTGTACTCGGCTTCGTATCGTACATTATTTTGTACAAAGTTTTCTTTCGTCCATTATGGTCCGGGATGGGGGAAAGCCATTTTCCCGTTAATATTGAATTATTAATACTTCTTAGAAAATAATAATTATCACTTTTATAATATGTTTTGGCATTAAAATCAAGACGGGAGGTTTATGAATTTAGAGGAAGGTCACAATTTCGTATGCAAGTTTGGAGGAGAGTCACCATTTTCAAGGCAACCAGTTAATATTTCAATCGCACCACCCTGCTTCTGTTAATTCTGTCCTTACCCTATGTTACCAATCAAGCATACCCGTGAAGCCATCTTTACATGACAAACATGTCTCTATAAGAATATTCGAAATAATTCTAGCTGTACAATATTTAGTTGGGAGTTTTTATATGTTGATTATCATGACAAATCTCTAAGATTTTTCGAAAATATCCTTCATTAATCCGATCTATAAATTATTAAATTCGATGATTTGAAATATTACTATTTTAGTGGTCGAGTCATATTGCAGTTTGCCACGGTCTAGAGAACGTTTTGATAATAGGCAGCCACGAACACAGTCCGGTCTTCAAGCATGCACACCGTAATCTTTTGCAAGGAAACTAGCGACAAATTGCCAAACGAGTTGCCTCGTGTAACTGTTCCAGTCGCGTCGCTTGACGCGTTGCCTGTCGTGTTGCTCGTCGCGTTGCTCAACGACAATTTTGAGAAATTGATGTGTGAAATGTGCAATCTGAGAGGTGTTTCAATTCATTTTGCACAAAAAATTGAGTAAGGCCCCCCTTCTTTCTTTCCACATTTCAAGCAACACTCCTTCTAGCTTTCAATTTTTTGAGTGACACCCATCTGATTCCTCCGACCCCCGGTCGTAAATAATGACGGCTCCCTAATGGGTTTTACATTTCTTTTACTATCCTTTTTTTTAGATACAAACTTGTTACAAACCATAATAGATGGATTGCCCGATGGGCCAGTAACAGAGCCAATCTATCTGCATGTAGAGAGTGTACCAGAGGCTGAGAAGTCACAGCAGTCTGCATCAGGAACCTCACCATCACCTCAGCAGCCATCACATCAGCACAGTACAACACAACAGCAGCAACAAAGTACAGCCCAGCAAAACACTGAATTGGAGAAGAGTGTCGATGTCAGGAGTGTAGAACATGAGCAGCAAACAGCACAACATAGTAAAGATCAACAGCAACAAAAATATAGTGGTACGCCAAGCAAGCCTCAGCCAAGTACAGCAGAAAACAATGTAATGTAATTTAATGAGTCCTCTGAGGAAAGACTTGATTGGTCAGAAGACCAAATACGTTGTCTCATTGATCTTGTAAAGAAAAATAGTGCAGATCTTGATTGTGCAAAATAAACAAACAAACCAGTATGGGTAAAAATATCAAATGAAATTTATCACAAATTTTCCATAAATATAACTCATAAGAAATGCGTGGATAAATGGAAATCGCTGAAAAAAAGTACAGAGATCATATCCAGTATTCAAATAAAACAGGTACAGGTAAACATAAATTCGTATATGAAGTTGCAATGTTTGGCGTCATTGGCGGTAACCCTTCTGTCAGACCTTTATTCACTGCTGGCAGTAAAAATCCCGTTTCTGTTCGTACACATACTGACAGTGAAAATGTAACAGTGACAGAAATTGATGATGATGGGATGATAATGGAGAGAATGTTTCTGCTGTCTCACACAAAAATAAACCAGACATACAACCCCCAACAAAGAAACGGGGAAAACGAATGGTTGATGAAATGAAAGAATTGATAAAGGAGAGTAATGCAGAAGTCGGCGGGGTGCTCAGACAGATACACAATGATAAAAAAGAGCTGCTGTCAAAACTAATAAAAAAATGTGACTTTTTAACTTTTTAGCTCAGCTGTTGATAAGATGTTGACTGTGTTTGTAATACATGCATTTTTTAAATATAAACACGATTGGAACTAATTTGGGATAATTGGATATTCGTGTATTTCAAATTTCTCAAAAGTGTTAGGTGCCCTATAGCTGAATGTTGCAATATTACAAATTACTCGTAAAAACAAGTGTGTAACTTAAAAAGAAAAGCTAATGAGATTACATTTGCAGATTAAATCGGCATTACTTAACCTTCCAATTATCCCAATTAGTTTTAAATCGTGTTTATATATATATATATATATATATATATATATATATATATATATATATATATATATATATATATATTTTAAACTTTGGTCAGATTATAGTTATTTGTTATTTTACCAGAGGGATATTGTGTAGTTGAATAGACAGCAGGAGCAAAATTACTGGAAATCAAGTTATAGATACTTGTTCAGACTGATAAGATGTTGACTATTATTGTAATACTATTTAAAATATTCATACAGTTTAAAACTTTTTTGAAATTATAATTATAGATCTTCATTATCTTACTGGATGGAGATTGTGTAGACAGAGGAGCAAAAATTTTGGAGCCTTGAGTGTTAAGAAAAATTGCCAAAGACACATGTTTGTTTGAAAGTACTTTTATTACAGTGCAAAAGAAAGTAGAAAAAGATGTAACATACATATCACAATTCCCAAAGTTATAGATATGTTCTAATATAGATAGACAAGACATGAAAGTAACCTGGCAGGGTAGACAATTTAATTTTTCTATACTGGCAAAGTATTGTGCTGAAAACAAAGTACCAGTAATGAGCAAATGAAGCATAGTCACTTTTCAAAACTTTTTTTCCTGAAAACTTGAAGGTGTCTGAAAAGATGAAAGTATTGAAAACATTACTGTTACATATTTTATAATTCAATTTTAAAGTTACAGGATATCTTAGAAATACAGGCCTGTTTGTTCAATAAAACAAAAATACTTCACCAAATACAATTTTGTGATTTTTAGTTTTAGTGAGATGAAGGAACATATCTAATAGATTTATTGTGATACTGTTGTTATTGCCAAGGATGGTACATGGCTTGTATGCTATGTATTATATCAGGACCTGAATTAAATGGCCAGTGGCAGTTGCCTTCGAAAAGGTTTTCAAGCCACGTAATGACCTTTCTGTTGTTCGTTGGTATGCTTCAAAAACCTGAGATCATACGATAGAGCGAAGCAAATTTGTAGATGAAACCTTTGAAATAATACAAAATAATTATATTCTTTCACACTGACCACCTCCCTTGCCAAAAATCTAATGTTGTGTTTCTAAGTGGACGTACTTTACATTTGCCTTCACCTTTTTTTCATCAATTCATTGAAGCGAAGCTTGGTTTAAGACTTTCAATTTGACCCACAATACCATATCTTGTGACTAAAAGATGAAGTCTTTTGTCCCGAATCAATGTTGCATACAATTACTGCTAAAATGCAGATGGAATAAATATATATAAATTTATAGGTTCCATTTAGATGTATTGTATCTTCTTTATCCATTTGCGGCGCATGGCCACTTACATTAATGACCTATTTCCGGAAGATGAATTTTCAATTTAGAAATGTATTTTTGATGCTGCATATTTTCTCAAAAATTGTAATCTCAAGAAGATAGTACCGGGTATAAACATTTTCACTTTTATTGAGCCGATAATTTTCTTCCAGGAGTTTAGAGTTGAATTTAGAAAGCTTTCACGTTTGTTTCTGCCACCTTCAAAGTTTGATAGGGGTGTTTGAACAGCGCCCTCAACGCCATAAATTTTCTAGTACATGTACTTGTTTTTATGCATCCTGTTTTGTTTCCTTGTGTTTGTCGGCCATGTTACTGTTAGTTTTGGCACTTTAATAAAATAATTGAGGTGTACAAGAAAGTATGAGCCTTCATGAGATTTTGTTGGATAATATCTTTCTGTTGATTTGGGGCTTTATTCCATTCACTTTTCCAGGAATGTCTATAGTCCGCACACTCCCATACAGAGAGACAGAGGGGCCAAAGTACCAAAGTAAATTTGATGATCATGCAGATCATAAATTGGTTATATACTTTCCAGGTAATGCATGTATCTTGGCCATATTAGTAATCTAATCGGTAGTTTTTGTGTTGCTCATACCATTCAGTATCAATTATCAAACTCTCGAGGTGGCTAGCAAAAAAGTTTGGCCGGGGTATTGGTAAAGCATGGGTGTGTGTCTTTGACCCATGTCTTCAGTCTGAGTAAACAAAAACATCGCTCCATGTGGAGGGACCATGCCAAAACCCAGTATTCTACCTGAATAACAAAGTAACTGTAGGCTAACAGCCATGAAAATTTTACTAAGTTGTGTGGAGCATGTTCATGGTACTTATCTATGGGAGTTTTATAAGCCTTGTCAATGGCAAAGTCATGGCAGTGTTGAAGGCATTTTCCTTTGTGACTTGAGATATAAATAAAGTGTCCATCAGCTGACAGCTAGCAGCTGAGATAACTTGAAAAACAAACTGAAATGCAATACAGTTTTAATTGGCAGGAACACTGAAGATCTTCATTCCCTATGAAGCCTTTGTTTTGCATAATGGTTGCTATGGTATACAATTTGGTATCTACGGAGGGCACAAATTGACTATATCAACACTTTTCACTTAATTTGAGAACATGGATAGGGTAAATACAACTTCCCCGGGATGTCGGCAGATATTGGCAGAAAGCAGGGTAGAGAAATAGCTGCAATAATTGTAGCCCTTGGTTGGTGGGGCTCATCCCTTGCCCCCAACCAAGTTGGTTGGGGGCAAGGGATGAGCCGCACGACAGAAGCCCAAGCCCCACTAACCAAGGGCTACAATTATTGCAGCTAGGTAGAGAAACAGTCTCAGCACAATGATACGTAAGTTTATGTAAAATGCTGTTTTACTTTTCACCTTTTCCTGTCCGAATGTTTTTTGTTTTCAAAGACAATTACACAAAAATCTCAAAATATTAAAAGAACATTAAAAGGAAAATTGCATTTTGTTGATGCAGAAAGTTTTACATAAATTAAAAAAAATCAGTCAAATAAAAAATATTTGGTAACGTGCATTGCTCCTGCATATTGCTGGTTCTTAATATTGTAATATGGTCCAATGTCTTTCATGTAAACAAGACTCAGTTCCATTCAATGTATTTTACAACACCTGTTTTTACACCTTCTGAACACTTTGGACCAAAGTCATCGTACTTTGTGCTGATGTATGCAAATCCTGACCCTTGACCTGGAGATCTGTCGGAGCCACGGATGTAGATATCATGATTGGTGGATATCCAGTCTTGTATGTTACCAGTATAGAGTAGGTGCCACTGTGTACTGCCAGAGCTACTGGCAAACAGTGTAATATTACTGTCTTTTGGATAATCTCCTTCTTTGAGGCTCAGAACAGTGTGGTCTTGAAGGGAGGACATGTTCACCAGAATACCCTGCGTCGTTGAGTTTATTGTGTACGCCAATCTGATTGTATGACAGCGCAGGCCTTCATCGCCATCGGTGTAGAAAATATCAAAAACTTTTTTGACGTAGCCATCACGAGAGTTACCTTGGAAACTGATGCTGACCTCTCTCGGGATTTGATGAATGTTTGCCAGAATGGCAAGGTCAACGACATGGCTGTTCCTGAAATCATCGACTTCAAGAATGTTTGGTTTGAAAACATCTGGTCTGGCTAACCAATAGGGCATCATTTCATTCATACCTTTGAAATGAACGGAAGCTACGGTTGAATACATACTTCTATCCCGTGAGTCCATTCCCAGTACATTGGTTTTATTTGCCATATCTAACAGATCGTAAGCAACGCCCTCAAAACTCATTCTTTTGGCCATATCTGTAATGAAAGATTGTTGGAAAGTTTCATTGGCTGGTGTCATCTTTGCTAACGCTACATTGGAGTACACACCTTTGACGCGTTTTGGCAAAATGCCAGCCAGAAACAATCCACCAATGATGTTCGTCGTATCTGGAGTGACGCAGCTTGAGAGGACAGTGATGTCGTCTGAGTGGTTGGCATGGAAATCCTTCAATATGTTGCATCGATCGATGAAGAGCCCCTCAGGGTTGGTTTTCCCGTTAAACCATTCACAATGACATCGTATCTGTAGGTGTCGTTGTTGAGATTCACGATATCTTTATCAGCTACATACGCCAAGATGTTTCTCCCCGTAGTGTGGATATCTTGCAAAGTTGGGTTGTTGCCAAGAGAAGAAGGAACGATGTGAGGGCCGAGATATTTGTACAGGAGATCACTGACTTGCATTTTCTGTTTTGGGTTCATCTCGTTAGTGTTGTTGTGGTCATCGCCAGGTGTTGCAAAGTGGCTCAGCTCTAAGACAAGTACCTCTCCAGGGTTCATCTCGGCAAAATCTGCAATTTCCTGTAGTCCGGGTTCAATTCTATCCCCTGTCAGGCCGTGCCACCAATATAAATTGCCATCTTTTGCTATGGCGGCAATTCTGAGGTCCAAGTAGCGAATCCCAGCCTGAAGCTGAGCTGTGAAGTTTCCTGATTGGCTGCGAGACCAGTAATGAACTTCTGGCAAACCAAGGTGATAGAAAATATTTACAGTTTTGTCAACCAGATATCCATGGTCACTTGTTATACCAAATGTACCACTGTCATGTGTACCAGGTATGATCAAATCACTGATTCGTTTGGTTTTGATGTCACTGTATATCGTAGTCATCCACTTGGACTTGTCCACATAGTCAGCAATGTTGTGATATGGACCAATCACCTCTGACAAATCCATATGTCTTTGAAAGTCTGCATGGTTGCTGAGTTTTCTGTCATCACGGTACGACAGCTGATCTTTTAGTGATCGGCCATCATAGGAGCTGCAAGTAAAGATAATTAAAGATATCACTTATGGCCATTGGGCATTACCTGGTGCAAAAAAAATACTAAATTCTTGCAAACTGGCTTCAAGAAAATATCCAAATGATGCCATACATCACCATGGAAACAGGATGAAAACTATTAAATGGGAGGTTTCTGTTTAAGCAGATGCACTACTGAAAAAAATTGTACCTTGACTCCCCTTTAATTTATACATGTTACAATCTGTCTCATGAAATCACATGCTGGTCCCATGATGTGCATGTGGGCTGTCATGAAGGTCAAATGTCTGATCCAATGGTCATCTGATTTGATCACGCTACAAAAATCACTTTGGTCTCTTGATCCTGATGGTACATGCAAGACACAGCATCCACCTCTTTATGTCAACATTGATGTGGAAGGGTCTACAGCACAGGTCAGAATGCTGTTGCTATGACTACAGTACAAAGTCTCTGTCCATACTAATTAACATAACTGCATGTGTTTTACTCCCAAATCAATGACAATCTTTGTCACACTGGTAAAATGTGTTAACTTTCTGACATTTTTTGGCACTTAATATATAATATATGAAAATGCATTACCAACTTTATGTTAAGACAGCAGTGCAATACACTATTAGGTTTTTAATTTATCCTTTTGTCACTGGGGCACAGTCCCGCACCACTATACTTGGCCAAGGTACTCAGAAGAAGAATGTTGCTATGTTTTGCATCGTTTACATGTTGTTGTTTTTATCTGTGGGTTTCAATGGCTATTTAATACACTCTTCACACTAAAGTTCAAAGTGTGTTGACCCACAGTCCCCAATCAGTCTGATTGACCATATGAAATCAAATTTGTCATTTCATCCGTCTTGTTTATTATCTGTTTATTATTTGCTTCCACTTTCTGATAAACAAACTATGTATTTTGTGTGATTCTGTGCACTTAATTTTCATTTTTGTCCACCATTACTATAGATGTCAGCTTGCTATTAAGCATGGAAATAATCCCAGTGCATCATGGGTTATGTAAGAAATCCACCCACAGTTCGGTAATGTAACAAATAAGATTACAGCTCGTGAGTGCATTGAAGTAGCCTCCATGGTATTAAAGTGTATCAGGCAGTACTCTATGTGCCAACACTGAAGTGGCACATGTGACCGACTTTGTACTGTACTTACAATACAAAAATAAACAAATCAGAATGCTACAAGTGGTGTGCAAATTATCGAGTTGAAATTCTCTATTTGTACTGGTTTTCAGTTTTGACAACTGCACTGGGAGTACATTCTGATAAGATAAGTAAATGATATCACCACCATAGGATGACGCCCCTCGTGTATTGGTTTGATATGCAGGCCTGCTATTATTAAACGCTTTGCATTTTGCTTATCATCACCGACCATGCCATGTTACTGATAAATCTAAATAGCTCTAAAATTAGCGCACCACCCAGCATAGATTGATATCACTATGTGCTTGTTTTTGTTCTGTGCAAGGTTCTTTTTTTTAAGGAAAAGCTTGCAGTTTGTTCCGTGTTTATTTCAAAGCTTTGCATTTGTGTTCCGGTAAGATAAAGCCCACACAATAAAAAATGCCTGGGTCTACAAATGTACAAATTCATAATCAGGAAGTGAAACTTTTTGTACAGTTCAAAACAAACATCACGCACACATCATGAAATTTTCCACCGTGTAATGAAAATGAGAACTTATTTTCTGCGTCTTCCAAGAGTAACATCCTTCACTAAGCTGACAATCCCCACATTTTATTTTTCTTCAAAATTTACATCCTTTCTTACTTAATTTACTGTCAGTGTCACTGAAACATTTCCAAACAGAGCTAAGGTGCTCATTTTCATTTTAATAGTTTGTGTTTATAATGTGAGCCACTCATCCCCTATCACAATTTGTAACTGTTGACGAAAGCTACCACCCTTTCAGTACATATACAATGAGTTCCTTATTATCGTTACACTTCATATAACAACAGAGGCAAACCACAAAATAAATAATAAAACTTGTACTACATACACCTCAGGGACAGATATTCAGACTCTCAACTTCGATACTTTATTTTTTTCGTCTACCATTTGTGCGGGCCCATTTTGAATCTCATGGATGGTATATTAAAGTTTTCCCCAGCCTCACTTTATGTTAATTGAAAAATTTCATATAATATTGGATTTCCAGTGTCAGCAAATATTTGGTAATTTGTTTCTCTGATCCGAAATTTTTACATGGTCATGATGGAAAGTTTAAGCAAAAAGTTAAGACTTTCAATTTTGAGGTGTATACTACCTTAACTATTTTTGAAACAAACTTTTCTAAAAGTTTTTCTGAAATACTTCTAAACAAGACTTTTCTAAAACCTAACAAGATACGATGTATCGGAATTTCTGAAATACTAATTAATTCGAACAGTTTTCCTGCCACAGAAACGGACTTTTCATACAAACTAGCGCATTATAAACTGAGATAGATAAAATAGCATAAGCTTACCACCATACCGCAATTTTATGATGCGGGTATGTGTCGAACTTGCCAGCGATTTTATAGTCGACAATATCGGAAGGAAGTTTGACGTAGACCTGCATCATAAAGTGCGGTATGGTGGCTTATTGGAGATCGAAAAGTTCACGTGGAAACGAGACTCTCGGACTTTCATTTCGTTTTCGTTTATGAATTAACAAAAAACGATGAATTTTCTGTGAAACGTGTTAACTTCTACTGTTCATACATCTACTTGTAGGCCGACTGCAACTCCAAAGGGGAGGGCGTCTATTACGCGTTCACCTATGCATCACCGTATATTGATAATTGTTGCCGATCCGTTGCCAATAATTTTCCCCCGACGATTTTGAGTGGTGCGGAAAGGTTCCACTTTCTGAAACCAAACAAAATCGCCGGGAAAAGTTGTTGGCTTGTAGTAACAGTGCCGGGTATCGCACATGGTGTCATTGAACATGGACATGTGGAAAGTACGTGTCAAAGCATAAACCCGAGGAAACAATCACGTGAACACACACCAGGCTTGGAAATGAATTCGGATCAAGTTGCAGGCAAGGGTATGTGCGGTTTAACTGCATGCAAACTGCTATGCTGTCAGGGTTTTTTTCACGGTGTTGTCCCGTGGTCGGCAGACCTGTCCTCAAAATGGTATGATATTATCACGGTCAACCGTCCATCAACAAAACGTACACAACAAATGCGTAGCTCAGCGCCGCGCCCGTGCATATTCCGGTGATATAGCGGTTCCAGAATATCGAGAAACGAAATTCAAGGGAAGAGTAGAGAGTAACTTGAGAACAGCTTACCTTAAACTGACACAGGATGATAACAAAATCGTCTTTAAGAGAAGAAACCCGACAAAAACAAACGCATCCATGGCTCTACCGTTACACAGCTAGGGAATCGTTTACGAGCCAGATATCGTACGATCAACAATTGACCTTTGACCGATGACGTTTGCATATAATATGTATGAACGCCCATTTCTTCTTTGTCCGGAAATTAGTCATGTTTGATCATCATGTTGCAGGGACGATCCCTGCCGGGGGATATTGATGGCAAAGGCCTGACGGTAACTGATGATTTCTGGGATCGACCGTTGCATGTAAGTGTTACACGTACGGATCGAAAGTGAAATAAATAGTCATTGCAAAGTGAGAACTATGTTGTGGTTCCCTTTGATGGTGTTGTGTCAGTCCCACCCCGGGTGTCTGTGTGAACCCGTCGTACGAATGGGGAATCCCACATATACTTTCAACCACTCTCGGTTCCATGGGCAATGAGTGCCTGTGCTTCCACAACCAGCTGAGCTAAAAATCAGCTGCATAACTCCAAATAACAAAAAATGATGTTGACAAGATAATGCATTTTCATTTATTACCAGTCACCATACCAAACTCCCATCCCCACGACGACCAACATGACTATCGAAGCTTGCTTGTGGTTTTGGGATCGACCATTCTTTCTTGGGAGGCGAAGCCTAGCATGGCGGATATATTGGCACAGTTACTTTTAATTTGCAAAAACTTTCAACAAATAGAAACAGAAAAAAAATATGAAAAATATATAAATATCTTTGTAGTACGTTTTGTAAACTGACAAAATGCTTACCAACTTTTGAAAGGTGAGATGTATATTCACGCTGAGCACCCTCATAATTCACATGGTACGTCCTTAGCCATATGTGACCAAGTCACATGCATACACACAGCGCGCTGTTGATTTTATGATCAACCTGAAGTGAACAATGACCAGGAAGAGTAACGCCGCTTCTACTTTTGCCAAATTGGATTTGTTTCTTTGAAATTGTGGCAAATGTATACTTCCTCATTGCAATCGTAAGATAGAGGTATACATATATTGACAGATATACAAACATATATTAGCAGTGTTGGCAGGGTGAAAGTGAAATGAAAATTCGTATATTTTAGACCCACCCTGAGGATGTTAGAAAGATACTGCCTTTTTATTACTGTTGAGGCATTTTTCTTTTGCATATTTTTCCACACGCTCCCAGAAAAACATGTTCTGTCAACCCTGCCTGTGTGTATTGTGCCTCTATTATTGTGGATAGGTTGTAAAATCTAGATTCCAAGTCACCAGTATAACTAGTGGGAGATTTTTCTGGTTCGTAAAAAAGAAATAAAAACAAACTAGCTCGCCCTCTTTGCAGCTTTGCTAAAGAAATCCGAGGACCAATATTTTATACTCTTTGGGCTAATGAAAGATGTTGTAACAGTTTCGGAACAATCCCTCCGTGGGTGGAGAGACTGTGGTTTCGGTAACGATATTTACTTTTCATAGGATTGGCGTTTAATTTTTCAACTTCCGCGCTTTGAGTATGCCATCTATATGTCAGATTATCAGGCTTATTAATTTTATTGATATTGCGTCACTGAACTGCCAATTTTCTCACCAAGCCAAGTATCTGAAGCTTTATAATTAGATGAAGAGCGCAAGACAAAAATGCCCGCGTTTCAGTTGGTAGTAGCATCCAGTGTAGCTTTTCAGGGTTCTGCTACTATGTAGGCGCGCATACTACGAGAAATCACATGAACTTCCAAAATGCATGACATCAATAAAAAACAATGACGACACTCAGTTTCGCTAATAGGCCTCTACAGCTTCGATCATATTAATGAATATAGGCCCGATGAATTCCGCTAAATTGAAAAACTTAGCCTAGTTATGGTTTAAATGGCCAAAATCATACGTTTCTCGTTCAATCTATGGCCCATCCGAATTATATTGGATTCAGCGCCCCCCCCCCCCCCCCCACACACAATGGTACACATCACCATAGTAACAACTCTCATAAGCACTAACGGTTGCGCCTGGCATGATCATCACCAACGTGCCCTCAGCTTAGACGTTGCACGGTCATCTGTATGTGTAAATGGAAAGAGATGCCATTTTTGGCTTTCGGAACGATGTGCCGAGAAATTGTACCGGTGGGTAAATAATAATATACCAAGCAGTTTGATATATCTGAAAACAAAATGGTAAAAGCGATGTATATGTGCGTGTTATTCCTCCGTAACACGTCTGAGTGGCGGTATTTAGTCGATTCGGCGTGGGGTAGCTGTCTTTTTTTTGCCAAAGATTGCCGCGACGCCTGTATGAAATTCAAAAGGAGTGTCGGTTATGTCATGACAAGATGAGTAAAGAGTCCGAGAGAAGAACTACAAGCAGATATAACTTCGAACATTCGAGCCCACTGCTCGACAATATTCTGGTACAGTGATTGTACTTGTAGTGTACGTGCTGTGCAACGGTACATGGAAGAAGTGGCAATTTTATGCTCATCTCAGAGTCACTCAACTCTCTCAAGTTTCAAACGATATGTCTGTCATTTAGAAAAAGGAAAAAGGTGCCAGCATAACACTGAACCAAGCCATTGAAAACTGTCTGTAGCTTATGAACGGCATGTCAAAATCTCTAGACAAGGGCTCGGACCGTGACAAGGGTGTTGCCCATGCTGGCATGCGTGATGTGCCCTTTCAACTTAGAGGGCGCGCATCGCATTTCACTTCCCCTTCTGTCATCCTGCTTCGCAGAAGTTCTGCTGGAAGGATCGGGAAGTTCTAGTACTTGAACTGATTTCCTCTAAGTCCAATTCTTACATAGACTTGCTAAGTATATGTTGAATTTTGAAGTCGACCTTTTTACTGGGATGTAACACCATCAAATACTAGAAGTGTAACATCGCAGTATTCATTTGTGAATCGCAGCTTGTTCATCAACTTAGGCACATTAAATAAAATATTTTGTTTGCTATTCACGTGCTGATAGGCTATAGCAAATATAGATATTGTTTTTCTTTAAGAAACCAAATTTAAACTGAGCATATGTCAATACACGTTTTTTTTGTTTGTGTTTGTTTTTTTTCCGTGGCTGGCTGGTAGGTTTTTCAAAAATCCAATGATGGCAAACAAAGTCTTTTCTTTAAGTGGCCGTAAATCAAATTTACAAATCGATGTCCGTGATGAACTTTCAAAGGAACACAAAGAACAAACACCATGTAAACAGTCAATATCACCAAGAAGAAATGCAATGCAATGAAATGCAAGAAGAAATGCAAGATCTATCTATGAGAACTTGACAATAGAAAAGCATATCTGAGTAGAGAACTATTTTAGGGACAAAATATGTTGCAATGCATTGATTGGAAAATCAGTGATGCAATAGAATGAATGTAGATTCATGATCTGCAATTTAATCCAATGTGGAAAAATTCAGTAGCTATTCCATTTTTTTGTGTTAAATAAATGTTCATTTGAAGTAAGAGCTACATCTTAGTTGCGTAACATAAACATGGTTTTTAAAAGGACAGGAAATGCATAAATGTTATGTTTGGTTCTTGAATCATTTTGCTGAATTCCCATCCCCTCCAAGGACAACGCAGCACTGCAGCTATACGATATAGAAATGATGTTAAGGCATTGTTTGCAAATCAAATCTCAGAAATAACAAATTTCCGTTTTTCAAGTCCAGCTACTTCATGTGATGGAGTGAATGTCAATTTTATGTCAGTGCTATTGCCATATTGTCTGGAAATAATCTATATTGTTCAACCAGGCCTTTTGTTCAACATACCATGCACAAAAATTTGACGACTTGGAAGTGCGCCCCCTAGTGGTGAATGTTACAATCTGTTTCACTTGGCCGTACACAATATTGGAAGATGCCATGGTTATTTCATTTCAACACATACGATCTACATACATTAGAGATTCCTCGGTCCTGTAAAGCTAAGGTTGCATTAGCTTTTGTGGTAGTCATTTTATCAACCTAAAACCTTTCAAGTAAAACTGTAACAATTGCAAGACTGAGAAGTATTGTAATGCAGCCTCTGACTCCAAAGAATGAATTGGCCTTTGAAGTTTTCCGGATAAAATGGGTTTTATTTTACAGACCAACTATACCTCTTAAAAGGGCCTCAGAAATCCTAATGTTAAGTAAGCAGTCATGTTCCAATGCCTTACAGAGCTTGTGCGAAACTAAACATGGACAGGGAAATCATTAAGAAGCTATACTTAAAATGCTGTAGAAATACTGTTCAGTGAGAACCTTGGTAAAGTTTGGTAGCTAATGCCCATTGCATTGAAACACAGCTTAATTAAAGCTGTCTTAATTAAACCCAATCAAGGAGAACAGGGCGCATTAGGAGGCAATTAACTTATTTACATGATGATTTTCATTTGTCGCTTTCTGGTTTAGTATTTTCTTATCTTGAAAGTGTACAAAACTGACAAAACTAAACCCTTGATTGAAGAGCAACCCTCAGAAAGAGATGAATGATGAGAATTGCCAGAGTATTATCTTCTTCTAAACATTATAATTAACTACGACAGTGTGATAAATTCACATGGCCACCTTGTGGTCACTGTACTGTGGTGGTCCCTTTGTTAATGAGTTACTGTTTCAACTATCTGTTGTCCAGCAAAACTATTGTTGTTTCTCAAATATATTGAAAAATCAGTTTGTCTGAAGTGTAAATTATTTTACATGATACAATATGATTTTTTTTCATCAAGAACAACCTGGATTAAGGCACTGCAACTTGAATGTACTGATATCAATTAAACTGATAGAAAGATATGTCCACATTAAAATAAGATAGTTTGACTTAGAATAGCTGGAATACAACTGACCGACACACCTGTTTTAGAAGCCTCAAAAGTTCACAAAAGGTCACTGCAGAAATTTGGTAATTAGGAAAGTCTGACTGAACGAAAACAAGTTTTGTTTTTGGTAGAAAGTCCACAATGGAATTCCAGCAGCAGTGGTAGAGACCGTTGTATTGATTGATTCCTTGAGACAACAACACTGGCTGACAGACAGACAGGTCCACATTCAAATAAAATCCAATATGGCTGTGTTTTCACAGGTGCAAGTATCAGTTTGAGTTAAATCACATTCCAGACTGTCCAGGGAGGGGTCAATGACTTCTCAATCTGTCAGTCAAGGCAACTCACTATTGGACAGTGAGCAAATATAATGCTGGCTTGAAGGAAACTTTTCCTACTGATGAAAAACCTTCTTGAACTATGAAAAGACCAAAAAATAATGAGAATAAAGTGGTTAGTGTAATTCATGAAAAATGTTACATACCTCAAAACTGAACATTATGATTATCAAACGTAGTGTACTAAATGTGCTGTTTGATTTCAAATTGGTATTATAGTAGCTGAAGAAACTGTGCATTGAAAAATTTCATTGTCTGGAAATTGCAGTAACTGACCAATTTGCAAAATTCTCACCAAACATTTTATGGGTTGTCTGTATTTGAGGTTCCAAAGTGGATTCATTGCCTCAGAACTCATTCCTTTTTTTTGAATTTACTCTTGATAATGTTGTACACCTGAACTAGATGGTAAACGCATAATCAAAAGTAATTTAACAAAGTTTAACCCTTTGAGCGCCAAAGTCTATTTTTGTCCCCTTTATATAATAAACCCCTGTCCCTTTTTGTCAGAATTTTGCCAAAATTTTGAGAAAAAACTGTAGTCAATGAAATGTGATGTCCATTTGGTCCAAAATTATAAAAAAATTACAGAAAAATTCATAAAAATTGGTAAAATTTCACACTAAAATTTGGGCGGGAAAAAATTACAGCTCTCAAAGGGTTAAGTGAAGCATGTATGGCCTTGCTGATGCGAATGACTGGGAAAAACTAAATGCAGAAGTGTTGAAAGCTTTGAGATTGTAACACAAAATCTTTCAAATTTAGTAAATAGACTAGACATGAAATTTAGCAGTAGATGACACAAGTTTTACTGCTATGCAGTGTGTCCCCTGTGACTCTGTCCCATCCTCTGATCTCTCATCATCAACACAGACTCCCCTTACTACTGTGCTACCCAGTACATTCTGAAAAAAACGTATGCAGCCTCTGTTGATGATTAAATGACACTTAATTATGGGCTATTATTTCAAACAATACCTCGTAAAATAGTTAATTAGTTAGTAGTCCATTGCCGTATGTTTGTTAGGAATGAATCAACCATATTATTGAGTACAGAAAGTGAGTGCCCTGGGTAGACAACATGACCTTACAGCCATTGCTATCATTCATTTTAACAAATAATCCTGCAAATTCTGAATTCCCGATGTCATGATTCCTGACACATTCATTGCAACCACAGCTAATGCAGAACAGTCAATCTACGAGATTTTGGCACCTAACCCACCACAAATTGCAACAGAATTTTTTCTTCAGAATGCATTTTAATGAGGTACCCAGAACAACATATTAAAAGTTTACTCGAATCCACCTTGGGGAAATATGTCTAATTTGCATAAATCAAATATGGCGGCCAACCATCCAACAAAATAACATAATTTGCTATATATCACATGTTAAACAAGCTATTTCAGTGATTTCAAAGTCTGACACTAGTTATTTGGCTCAGGGAATCATTTTCGAGGTATAATGTTTCATATAGGCACCCCGTTAATTTGCATAATTCCAATATGGCGGCCAACATTCCTACAAAAGACATTTTCGGTCATATACCACGTATTAAACAAGCTATTTCAGTGATTTTAAAGTTAAAAGTATATTTCTTAGGCATGGACAAACGATTTTCGAGATGCTATGATTTGCATAGGTAATTTGTTAATTTGCATAATTCCAATATGGTGGCCAACATACCTACAAAAGACATTTTCTGTCATATACCACGTATTAACCCTTTTGGCGCCAAAGTCTATTTTTGTCAACTTTATAAAATGTACCACAGTCAATTTTTCTGCTTTTTGCCAAAATTTTGATAAAAATATGTAGCTGCTGAAAAATGATATCCATTTGGTCCAAAATTATGAAAAAACTGTACAGAAAAGTTCACAGAAATTGGTAAAATATTGCATTAAAAATTTTGGTGTAAAAAATTACAGCAGTCAAAGGGTAAACAAGCCATTTCTGTGATTTCGAAGTTAACAGTGTATATCTTTGGCATAGACAAGCAGTTTTCGAGATGCATGATTTGCATAGGTACTTTGTTAATTTGCATAATTCCAATATGGTGGCCAACATACCTACAAAAGACATTTTCTGTCATATACCACGTATTAACCCTTTTGGCGCCAAAGTCTATTTTTGTCAACTTTATAAAATGTACCACAGTCAATTTTTCTGCTTTTTGCCAAAATTTTGATAAAAAATGTAGCTGCTGAAAAATGATATCCATTTGGTCCAAAATTATGAAAAAACTGTACAGAAAAGTTCACAGAAATTGGTAAAATATTGCATTAAAATTTTGGTGTAAAAAATTACAGCAGTCAAAGGGTAAACAAGCCATTTCTGTGATTTCGAAGTTAAAAGTGTATATCTTTGGCATAGACAAGCAGTTTTCGAGATGCAATGATTGCTTAGGTACTTCGTTAATTTGCATAAATCCAATATGGTGGCCAACATACCTACAGAAAGACATTTTCTGTCATATACCACGTATTAACCCTTTTGCGTCAAAGTCTATTTTTGTCAACTTTATAAAATGTACCACATTCAATTTTTCTTCTTTTTGCCAAAATTTTGATACAAATATGTAGCTGCTGAAATATGATATCCATTTGGTCCAAAATTATGAAAAAACTGTACAGAAAAGTTCACAGAAATTGGTAAAATATTGCATTAAAAATTTTGGTGTAAAAAATTACAGCAGTCAAAGGGTAAACAAGCCATTTCTGAGATTTCGAAGTTAAAAGTGTATATCTTTGGCATAGACAAGCAGTTTTCGAGATGCAATGATTTGCTTAGGTACTTCGTTAATTTGCATAAATCCAATATGGTGGCCAACATACCTACAGAAGACATTTTCTGTCATATACCATGTTTTAACCCTTTGAGCGCCAAAGTCTATTTTTGTCAACTTTATAAAATGTACCACAGTCAATTTTTCTGCTTTTTGCCAAAATTTTGATTAAAATCTGTAGCTGCTGAAAAATGATATCCATTTGGTCCAAAATTATTAAAAAATGTACAGAAATGTTCACAGAAATTGGTAAAATATCGCATTAAAATTTTGGTGTAAAAAATTAAGCAGTCAAAGGGTTAAACAAGCTATTTCTGTGATTTCAAAGTTAAAAGTATATTTCTTTGGCATGATCAAATGATGTTTGAGGTGCAATGATTTGCGTTGGCATTTCCTTAATTTGCATAATCCAATACTACAATAACGATCCATTTACGAATAAAAGTTTATTTTAATAGGTGTCTGTGATACCTGAATTGGTTAAAATACCCCATAAATATATTGTATTTTGAAAAGAGTGTTAAAGCAAATTTGGTAAACTTACATATATGACTTCCGAACGGATTAAAATACGTATATGTTGATGTGCGTTTACAATTTTAATTATTTGTGATTTTTCTAAATATGACAACCGTTAATGATGTAGTCATCTAATAATAATCTCTTTCTGAATATAACATTGGATTCATCTGTGTACGGCATTATTTGTGATTTTTATAGACTGGTGCTTTATACTCTACAGTGTTAAAACATGTAATCTTTAATGTTTACTGTTTTAAAAAAGTCGTGGACAAAATCTTTAGT
The DNA here is from genome assembly GCF_041260155.1 of Ptychodera flava. Lineage (NCBI taxonomy): Eukaryota > Metazoa > Hemichordata > Enteropneusta > Ptychoderidae > Ptychodera > Ptychodera flava. The sequence goes on from NC_091928.1 coordinate 39,703,605, forward strand.
TTCTAATTTAGACTGAACCCCTTCCTTATGGACGAGTGCATCTTTGGTACATCCCCCTAGATGATAGGCAAGAAGTCATCACATATAACAGCAAAATACAATAAACACAACAAAGATAATAACAACGCAAAAAAAAATAATGTGACCAAAAATAACACATGCCACAATACAGACAAATTAAAACTTAGCACTGATGCAAACAATGTCAGACTCTTAAAAACTTGATCAACACACACAAACTCACAAAAATTGAAAATTGTATGCTTAGCAAAGACTTAAAATTAATTCAAGCAACTCATTAGCCCAACAGAATCCAACTGTTACACGAAACAAACATGTACATCTGGAAAAATGACACTGGAAAAAATGACACTTGAAAAATGACTCAAGATGTACTTCTTTGTATTGTGTAATAGTCGGATTCTGTGTTTGGATTAATTGTAAGTCTTTGCTAAAGAATGCAGTTTTCAGATTTTTTGAGTTTGTGTGTCCAGAAAGTTTTTATGAATCTGACATTGTTTGCAATAGTGCTAAGTTTCAATTTGTGTGTATTACGACATTTTTTATTTCGGTCATATCATTTTTTCTGTTTTTTAGCTTTGTTGTGTTTATTGTATTTGCTGGTATGTGTGATGACTTCTTGCCTATCATCTAAGGGATCTTATAAAGATGCACCCATCCATAAGAAGGGGGTTCAGTCTAAATTAAAAACTAAAGATTTTGAACACCCCTTTTTTAACAGTAAACATTATAATACAGATTACATGCTTTGACACTGTAGAGTGTTAAACACCCTTACAAATTCGAAAATGCCACACACAGATGAATTCAATGTTATATTTAGAAAGAGAATATATCATTCAGAAGACTAACATTCATTAACAGTCGTCATATACAGAAAAATCAAAAATTTAAAAATTTTAAAAATGAATGTCCAAGGACTTACAGTTTCTTCTTGATAGTTTCCTAGTGCTAAAAACTATACCAAAAACCGTTATTAGGGTTTCGAGACCATGGGTCCGAAACCCTCTAGTAATCGTTCCGTTTTTTATTAGGGTTTCGACACCATGGGTGCGAAACCCTCTAGTAATCGTTCTGTTTTTTATTATTATTATTAGGGTTTCGACACCATGGGTGCGAAACCCTATTGTAATCGTTCTGTTTTTTATTATTAGGGTTTCGACACCATGGGTGCGAAACCCTATTGTAATCGTTCTGTTTTTTATTATTTTTCTTCTTCTGTCGCACGTTTGGAACTCTGGAGCTAAAACCGCTTGACCTAGAGTCTTCATTTTTGGCACATAGGTAGAAGTGTGCAAAAGTAAATTTTTGATCACATGACCATAATCAGGGGTCACGTGACCTTTTTGCTATTTTGAAAATAAACTTTAAAATTGACTTCATTTGCATAAAGATTAAACCAATCAAAATTCTGTCCTATATTTTTGTAGACCATAGGATTGGGCTCCTTCATGCCAAATTTCAAGGTCACAGGTCCTGCCGATTTTGAGAAGAAGATTTTTAAAGTATTATTTTTCTGATTTTTCTATGACCTTTGACCTCCCCTATACCTATGCAGCTAAGCTATGGCAATGGCTTATTCTGGCCTATGTTAAAGTCCAAGACAGCCAGCGTCTATTGGACCATGGCCAGCAGGGGACCAAATTGCACTCCACAATTTTGGGGATTCAACTTGACCTTTGACCTTCGCATCTTCCTGCAACTCATTTATTATGCGCATTTCTAATTCTGAGCTAGCCAATAGAGCTAGAGGTCTGATTTTTGGTATATAGGGATAACTTAGCAATACAAATTTTTTGACAAAATGTCATGTGACCTCGATGACCTTTGACCTCAAATATACATATATGGCCATAACTAAGTAACCACAAGAGCTACACCCTTCATATTTGGTATGATGGGAGACCTTATGACATCACATCCTGTACCTCATTAATTATGCGCATATCTAATTCTGAGCCAGCCAATAGAGCTAGAGGTCTGATTTTTGGTATATAGGGATAACTTAGCAATACAATTTTTTTGACAAAATGTCATGTGACCCCGATGACCTTTGACCTCAAATATACATATATGGCCATAACTAAGTAACCCCAAGTGCTACACCCTTCATATTTGGTATGATGGGACACCTTATGACATCACATCCTGTACCTCATTAATTATGCGCATATCTAATTCTGAGCCAGCCAATAGAGCTAGAGGTCTGATTTTTGGTATATAGGGATAACTTAGCAATACAATTTTTTTGACAAAATGTCATGTGACCTCGATGACCTTTGACCTCAAATATACATATATGGCCATAACTAAGTAACCCCAAGTGCTACACCCTTCATATTTGGTATGATGGGAGACCTTATGACATCACATCCTGTACCTCATTAATTATGCGCATATCTAATTCTGAGCCAGCCAATAGAGCTAGAGGTCTGATTTTTGGTATATAGGGATAACTTAGCAATACAATTTTTTGACAAAATATCATGTGACCTCGATGACCTTTGACCTCAAATATACATATATGGCCATAACTAAGTAACCCCAAGTGCTACACCCTTCATATTTGGTATGATGGGAGACCTTATGACATCACATCCTGTACCTCATTAATTATGCGCATATCTAATTCTGAGCCAGCCAATAGAGCTAGAGGTCTGATTTTGGTATATAGGGATAACTTAGCAATACAATTTTTTTGACAAAATGTCATGTGACCTCGATGACCTTTGACCTCAATATACATATATTGCCATAACGAGTAACTACAAGTGCTACACCCTTCATTTTTGGTATGATGGGAGACCTTATGACATCACATCCTGTACCTCATTAATTATGGGCATATCTAATTCTGAGCCAGCCAATAGAGCTAGAGGTCTGATATTTGGTACGCTGGCATAAGTATTTGATAGAAGTTTTATGCAAAACTACCAGGTTGAAAGGATGACTTTTAGTAGCATTTTAACAAATGTTCCAATTATTCATTAGGTAGGTGCAGATCTAATTTTTCTTTTGCTCTAATGCTGCCATTTGTGTCGAAACCCGGTCATCGCTGCTTGCAGCTATATTTAGGGTTTCGACACCATGGGTGCGAAACCCTCTTGTAATCGTTCTGTTTTTTATTATTATTATTATTATTATTATTCTTCTTCTTCTTGCGACGAGCTTCTGCAACTACCACGCGAACACCGTTGCACCTAGAGACTTCATATTTGGTACACAGGTACAACTCACCAAAAGTAATTTTTTTGTCACATGACCATAACAAAAGGTCACGTGACCTTTCGGCCATTTTGAAAATAAACTTTAAAATTGACCTCATTTGCATAAAAATTAACCAATCAAAATTCTGTCCTAAATTTTTGTAGACCATAGGGTTAGGCCCCTTCATGCCAAATATCAAGGTCACAGGTCTTGCCGATTTTGAGAAGAAGATTTTTAAAGTATTATTTTTCATATTTTTCAGTGACCTTTGACCTCCCCTATAGATTTACAAATGCCCATTATAGGCTAGCCAATAGAGCTAGGAGTCTGGTTCTTTTTCGACATAGACCATCATTGGCTGTTAATGTTCACCGAAATATTTTGGGTCAGGTCACGTGACCTTGACCTCATTAATTATGCGCATATCTAATTCTAGGCTAACCAATAGGGCTAGAGATCCGAATTTTGGTACACAGGGACTACTATGGGATAGAAATCTATTGCAAATATGTCACGTGACCAGACCTCATTAATTATGCGCATATCTAATTCTAGGCTAACCAATAGGGCTAGAGATCCAATTTTGGTACACAGGGACTACTATGGGATAGAAATCTATTGCAAATATGTCATGTGACCAGACCTCATTAATTATGCGCATATCTAATTCTAGGCTAACCAATAGGGCTAGAGATCCGAATTTTGGTACACAGGGACTACTATGGGATAGAAATCTATTGCAAATATGTCACGTGACCAGACCTCATTAATTATGCGCATATCTAATTCTAGGCTAACCAATAGGGCTAGAGATCCGAATTTTGGTACACAGGGACTACTATGGGATAGAAATCTATTGCAAATATGTCACGTGACCAGACCTCATTAATTATGCGCATATCTAATTCTAGGCTAACCAATAGGGCTAGAGATCCCAATTTTGGTACACAGGGACTACTATGGGATAGAAATCTATTGCAAATATGTCACGTGACCAGACTCATTAATTATGCGCATATCTAATTCTAAGCTAACCAATAGGGCTAGAGATCCGAATTTTGGTACACAGGGACTACTATGGGATAGAAATCTATTGCAAATATGTCACGTGACCAGACCTCATTAATTATGCGCATATCTAATTCTAAACAAACCAATAGGGCTAGAGATCCCAATTTTGGTACACAGGGACTACTATGGGATAGAAATCTATTGCAAATATGTCACGTGACCAGACCTCATTAATTATGCGCATATCTAATTCTAGGCTAACCAATAGGGCTAGAGATCCGAATTTTGGTACACAGGGACTACTATGCGATAGAAATCTATTGCAAATATGTCACGTGACCAGACCTCATTAATTATGCGCATATCTAATTCTAGGCTAACCAATAGGGCTAGAGATCCGAATTTTGGTACACAGGGACTACTATGGGATAGAAATCTATTGCAAATATGTCACGTGACCAGACCTCATTAATTATGCGCATATCTAATTCTAGGCAAACCAATAGGGCTAGAGATCCCAATTTTGGTACACAGGGACTACTATGGGATAGAAATCTATTGCAAATATGTCACGGGACCAGACCTCATTTATTATGCGTATATCTAATTCTAGGCTAACCAATAGGGCTAGAGATCCGAATTTGGTACACAGGGACTACTATGCGATAGAAATCTATTGCAAATATGTCACGTGACCAGACCTCATTAATTATGCGCATATCTAATTCTAGGCTAACCAATAGGGCTAGAGATCCAAATTTTGGTACACAGGGACTACTATGGGATAGAAATCTATTGGAAATATATCACGTGACTAGACCTCATTAATTATGCGCATATCTAATTCTGAGCCAGCCAATAGAGCTAGAGGTCTGATTTTTGGTATATAGGGATAACTAAGCATTACAATTTTTTTTTGACAAAATGTCATGTGACCTCGATGACCTTTGACCTTGAATATACGTATATGTCCATAACTCAGTAACCACAAGTGGTACACCCTTCATATTTGGTATGATGGGAGACCTTATGACATCACATCCTGTACCTCATTAATTATGCGCATATCTAATTCTGAGCCAGCCAATAGAGCTAGAGGTCTGATTTTTGGTATATAGGGATAACTAAGCAGTACAATTTTTTTGACAAAATGTCATGTGACCTTCATGACCTTCGACCTTATATATACATATATGGGCATAACTAAGTAACCCCAAGTGCTAGACCCTTTATATTTCGTATGATGGGAGACCTTATGACACCACATCCTGTACCTAATTAATTATGCGCATATCTAATTCTGAGCCAGTCTATAGGGCTAGAGGTCTGATTTTTGGTATATAGGGATAGCTTAGCAATAAAAAATTTTTGACAAAATGTCATGTGACCTCGATGACCTTTGACCTTGAATATACCTATATGTCTACAACTGATAACCACAAGTGCTACAGAATTCATATGTGGTATGATGGGAGACCTAATGACACTGCATCCTGTACTTCATTAATTATGCGCACAATCTAATTTTTCTTTTGCTCTTAATGCTGCTACTTGTGTCGAAACCCGGTCATCGCTGCTTGCAGCTATATTTATTATTATTATTATTATTATTCTTCTTACGACGAGCTTTTGCAACTACCATGCGAACACCGTTGCACCTAGAGACTTCATATTTGGTACACAGGTACAACTCAGCAAAAGTAATTTTTTGGTCACATGACCATAACAAAAGGTCACGTGACCTTTCGGCCATTTTGAAAATAAACTTTAAAATTGACTTCATTTGCATAAAAATTAACCAATCAAAATTCTGTCCTATATTTTTGTAGACCATAGGGTTAGGCTCCTTCATGCCAAATATCAAGGTCACAGGTGTTGCCAATTTTGAGAAGAAGATTTTTAAAGTATTATTTTTCTGATTTTTCAGTGACCTTTGACCTCCCCTATACCTATGCAGCTAAGCTATGGCAATGGCTTATTCTGGCCTATGTTTAAGTCCAAGACAGCAAGCGTCTATTGGACAATGGCCAGTAGGGGACCAAATTGCATTCCAAAATTTTTGGGATTCCCCTTGACCTTTGACCTTGGCATCTTCCTGCAACTCATTTATTATGCACATATCTAATTCTGAGCCAGCTAATACAGCTGGAGGTCTGATTTTTGGTATATAGGGATAACTTAGCAATACATATTTTTTGACAAAATGTCATGTGACCTCGATGACCTTTGACCCTAAATATGAGTACATGGCCATAACTAAGTAACCACAAGTGCTACAGCCTTCATATTTGGTATGATGGGAGACCTTATTACACCACATCCTGTACCTCATTAATTATGCGCATATCTAATTCTGAGCCAGCCAATAGAGCTAGAGGTCTAATTTTTGGTATATACTGATAACTTAGCAATACAATTTTTTTGACAAAATGTCATGTGACCTCGATGACCTTTGACCTCATATATACATATATGGCAATAACTAAGTAACCACAAGTGCCCCCCCCTACATATTTGGTATGATGGGAGACCTTATGACATCACATCCTGTACCTCATTAATTATGCGCATATCTAACTATCTGAGCAAGCCAATAGAGCTAGAGGTCTAATTTTTGGTATATACTGATAACTTAGCAATACAATTTTTTTGACAAAATGTCATGTGACCTCGATGACCTTTGACCTCATATATACATATATGGCCATAACTAAGTAACCACAAGTGCTACACCCTTCATATTTAGTATGATGGGACACCTTATGACATCACATCCTGTACCTCATTAATTATGCGCATATCTAATTCTGAGCCAGCCAATAGAGCTAGAGGTCTGATTTTTAGTATATAGGTATAACTTAGCAATACAATTTTTTTGACAAAATGTCATGTGACCCCGATGACCTTTGACCTCAAATATACATATATGGCCATAACTAAGTAACCACAAGTGCTACACCCTTCATATTTGGTATGATGGGAGACCTTATGACATCACATCCTGTACCTCATTAATTATGCGCATATCTAATTCTGAGCCAGCCAATAGAGCTAGAGGTCTGATTTTTGGTATATAGGGATAACTTAGCAATACAATTTTTTTGACAAAATGTCATGTGACCTCGATGACCTTTGACCTCATATATATATATATATATATGGCCATAACTAAGCAACCACAAGTGCTACACCCTTCATATTTGGTATGATGGGAGACCCCATGACATCACATCCTGTACCTCATTAATTATGCGCATATCTAATTCTGAGCCAGCCAATAGAGCTAGAGGTCTGATTTTTGGTATATAGGGATAACTTAGCAATACAATTTTTTTGACAAAATATCATGTGACCCCGATGACCTTTGACCTTAAATATACGTATATGTCCATAACTAAGTAACCACAAGTGCTACATCCGTCATATTTGGCATGATGGGAGACCATATGACACCACATCCTGTACTTCATTAATTATGCGCACAATCTAATTTTTCTTTTGCTCTAATGCTGCCACTTGTGTCGAAACCCGGTAATCGCTGCTTGCAGCTATATTTAGGGTTTCGACACCATGGGTGCGAAACCCTCTTGTAATCGTTCTGTTTTTTATTAGGGTTTCGACACCATTGGTGCGAAACCCTATTGTAATCGTTATGTTTTTTATTATTATTTTATTATTAGGGTTTCGACACCATGGGTGCGAAACCCTATTGTAATCGTTAGTTTTTTATTAGGGTTTCGACACCATGGGTGCGAAACCCTATTGTAATCGTTATGTTTTTTATTAGGGTTTCGACACCATTGGTGCGAAACCCTATTGTAATCGTTATGTTTTTTATTATTTTATTTATTTTTATTATTATTATTATTATTATTATTATTCTTCTTCTGTCGCGCTTCTGCAACTACCACGCGAACACCGTTGCACCTAGAGACTTCATATTTGGTACACAGGTACAACTCAGCAAAAGTAATTTTTTGGTCACATGACCATAACAATAGGTCACGTGATCTGGCGGCCATTTGAAAAAAAACTTTAAAATTGACTTCATTTGCATAAAAGGTGGTAAATCAAAATTCTGCTCCAGTCACTTTTTAGACCTTATAGCCTTGCTCCTTCATGCCAAATATCAAGGTAACAGGTCTTGCCGATTTTGAGAAGAAGATTTTTAAAGTATTATTTTTCATATTTTTCAGTGACCTTTGACCTCCCTATAGATTTACAAATGCCCATTATAGGCTAGCCAATAGAGCTAGGAGTCTGGTTTCTTTTTCGACATAGACGATCATTGGCTGTTAATATTCACCGAAATATTTTGGTCAGGTCACGTGACCTTGACCTCATTAATTATGCGCATATCTAATTCTAGGCTAACCAATAGGGCTAGAGATCCGAATTTTGGTACACAGGGACTACTATGGGATAGAAATCTATTGCAAATATGTCACGTGACCAGACCTCATTAATTATGCGCATATGTAATTCTAGGCTAACCAATAGGGCTAGAGATTCGAATTTCGGTACACAGGGACTACTATGGATAGAAATCTATTGCAAATATGTCACGTGACAAGACCTCATTAATTATGTGCATATCTAATTCTGAGCCAGCCAATAGAGCTAGAGGTCTGATTTTTGGTATATAGGGATAACTTAGCATTACAATTTTTTTGACAAAATGTCATGTGACCTCGATGACCTTTGACCTTGAATATACGTATATGTTCATAACTCAGTAACCACAAGTGCTACACCCTTCATATTTGGTATGATGGGAGACCTTATGACATCACATCCTGTACCTCATTAATTATGCGCATATCTAATTCTGAGCCCGCCAGTAGAGCTAGAGGTCTGATTTTTGGTATATAGGATAACTTAGCAGTACAATTTTTTTGACAAAATGTAATGTGACCTTCATGACCTTTGACCTTATATATACATATATGGGCATAACTAAGTAACCCCAAGTGCTAGACCCTTCATATTTGGTATGATGGGAGACCTTATGACATCACATCCTGTACCTCATTAATTATGCGCATATCTAATTCTGAGCCAGCCAATAGAGCTAGAGGTCTGATTTTTGGTATATAGGGATAACATAGCATTACAATTTTTTGGCAAAATATCATGTGACCTCGATGACCTTTGACCTCAAATATGAGTACATGTCCATAACTAAGTAACCAGAAGGGCTACACCTTTCATATTTGGTACGATGGGAGACCTTATGACACCACATTCTGTACCTAATTAATTACGCGCATATCTAATTCTGAGCCAGCCAATAGAGCTAGAGGTCTGATTTTTGGTATATAGGGATAGCTTAGCAATAAAAATTTTTTGACAAAATGTCATGTGACCTCGATGACCTTTGACCTTAAATATACCTATATGTCCACAACTTGATAACCACAAGTGCTACAGACTTCATATGTGGTATGATGGGATACCTAATGACACTGCATCCTGTACTTCATTAATTATGCGCACAATCTAATTTTTCTTTTGCTCCTTATGCTGCTACTTGTGTCGAAACCCGGTCATCGCTGCTTGCAGCTATATTTATTATTATTATTATTAGGGTTTCGACACCATGGGTGCGAAACCCTATTGTAATCGTTATGTTTTTTATATTATTATTATTATTATTATTCTTCTTTTCTTCTTCTGTCGCGCTTCTGCAACTACCACGCGAACACCGTTGCACCTAGAGACTTCATATTTGGTACACAGGTACAACTCAGCAAAAGTAATTTTTTGGTCACATGACCATAACAAAAGGTCACGTGACCTTTCGGCCATTTTGAAAATAAACTTTAAAATTGACTTCATTTGCATAAAAGGTGGTAAATCAAAATTCTGCTCCAGTCACTTGTTAGACCTTATAGCCTTGCTCCTTCATGCCAAATATCAAGGTAACAGGTCTTGCCGATTATGAGAAGAAGATTTTTAAAGTATTATTTTTCATATTTTTCAGTGACCTTTGACCTCCCCTATAGATTTACAAATGCCCACTATAGGCTAGCCAATAGAGCTAGGAGTCTGGTTCTTTTTCGACATAGACGATCATTGGCTGTTAATGTTCACCGAAATATTTTGGGTCAGGTCACGTGACCTTGACCTCATTAATTATGCGCATATCTAATTCTAGGCTAACCAATAGGGCTAGAGATCCGAATTTTGGTACACAGGGACTACTATGGGATAGAAATCTATTGCAAATATGTCACGTGACCAGACCTCATTAATTATGCGCATATCTAATTTTAGGCTAACCAATAGGGCTAGAGATCCGAATTTTGGTACACAGGGACTACTATGGGATAGAAATCTATTGCAAATATGTCACGTGACAAGACCTCATTAATTATGCGCATATCTAATTCTAGGCTAACTAACCAATAGGGCTAGAGATCCAAATTTTGGTACACAGGGACTACTATGGGATAGAAATCTATTGCAAATATGTCACGTGACCATACCTCATTAATTATGCGCATATCTAATTCTAGGCTAACCAATAGGGCTAGAGATCACAATTTTGGTACATAGGAACTACTATGGGATACAAATCTATTGCAAATATGTCACGTGACCAGACCTCATTAATTATGCGCATATCTATTTTTAGGCTAACCAATAGGGCCAGAGATCCAAATTTTGGTACACAGGGACTACTATGGGATAGAAATCTGTTGCAAATATGTCACGTGACCAGACCTCATTAATTATGCGCATATCTAATTCTGAGCCAGCCAATAGAGCTAGAGGTCTGATTTTTGGTATATAGGGATAACTTAGCATTACAATTTTTTGACAAAATGTCATGTGACCTCGATGACCTTTGACCTTGAATATACGTATATGTCCATAACTCAGTAACCACAAGTGGTACACCCTTCATATTTGGTATGATGGGAGACCTTATGACATCACATCCTCTACCTCATTAATTATGCGCATATCTAATTCTGAGCCAGCCAATAGAGCTAGAGGTCTGATTTTTGGTATATAGGGATAACTTAGCAGTACAATTTTTTTGACAAAATGTCATGTGACCTTCATGACCTTTGACCTTAGATATACATATATGGGCATAACTAAGTAACCCCAAGTGCTAGACCCTTCATATTTGGTATGATGGGAGACCTTATGACACCACACCTGTGCCTAATTAATTATGCGCATATCTAATTCTGAGCCAGTCTATAGGGCTAGAGGTCTGATTTTTGGTATATAGGGATAGCTTAGCAATAAAAAATTTTTGACAAAATTCATGTGACCTCGATGACATTTGACCTTGAATATACCTATATGTCCACAACTTGATAACCACAAGTGCTACAGACTTCATATGTGGTATGATGGGAGACCTAATGACACTGCATCCTGTACTTCATTAATTATGCGCACAATCTAATTTTTCTTTGCTCTTAATGCTGCTACTTGTGTCGAAACCGGTCATCGCTGCTTCCAGCTATATTTTTATTATTATTATTATTATTATTTATTCTGTCGCGCTTCTGCAACTACCACGCAAACACCGTTGCACCTAGAGACTTCATATTTGGTACACAGGTACAACTCAGCAAAAGTAATTTTTGGTCACATGACCATAACAATAGGTCACATGACCTGGCGGCCATTTTGAAAATAAACCTTAAAATTGACTTCATTTGCATGAAAGGTGGTAAATCAAAATTCTGCTCCAGTCACTTTTTAGACCTTATAGCCTTGCTCCTTCATGCCAAATATCAAGGTAACAGGTCTTGCCGATTTTGAGAAGAAGATTTTTAAAGTATTATTTTTCATATTTTTCAGTGACCTTTGACCTCCCCTATAGATTTACAAATGCCCATTATAGGCTAGCCAATAGAGCTAGGAGTCTGGTTCTTTTTCGACATAGACGATCATTGGCTGTTAATGTTCACCAAAATATTTTGGGTCAGGTCACGTGACCTTGACCTCATTAATTATGCGCATATCTAATTCTAGGCTAACCAATAGGGCTACAGATCCGAATTTTGGTACACAGGGACTACTATCGGATGGAAATCTATTGCAAATATGTCACGTGACCAGACCTCATTAATTATGCGCATATCTAATTCTAGGCTAACCAATAGGGCTAGAGATCCAAATTTTGGTACACAGGGACTACTATGGGAAAGAAATCTATTGCAATTATGTCACGTGACCAGACCTCATTAATTATGCGCATATCTAATTCTAGGCTAACCAATAGGGCTAGAGATCCGAATTTTGGTACACAGGGATTACTATGGGATAGAAATATATTGCAAATATGTCATGTGACCACACCTCATTAATTATGCGCATATCTAATTCTAGCCTAACCAATAGGGCTAGAGATCCTAATTTTGGTACACAGGGACTACTATGGGATAGAAATCTATTGCAAATATGTCACGTGACCAGACCTCATTAATTATGCGCATATCTAATTCTGAGCCAGCCAATAGAGCTAGAGGTCTGATTTTTGGTATATAGGGATAACTTAGCATTACAATTTTTTTGACAAAATGTCATGTGACCTCGATGACCTTTGACCTTGAATATACGTATATGTCCATAACTCATTAACCACAAGTGGTACACCCTTCATATTTGGTATGATGGGAGACCTTATGACATCACATCCTGTACCTCATTAATTATGCGCATATCTAATTCTGAGCAAGCCAATAGAGCTAGAGGTCTGATTTTTGGTATATAGGGATAACTTAGCAGTACAATTTTTTTGACAAAATGTCATGTGACCTTCATGACCTTGACTTTATATATACATATATGGGCATAACTAAGTAACCCCAAGTGCTAGACCTTTCATATTTGGTATGATGGGAGACCTTATGACACCACATCCTGTACCTAATTAGTTATGCGCATATCTAATTCTGAGCCAGCCAATAGAGCTAGAGGTCTGATTTTTGGTATATAGGGATAGCTTAGCAATAAAATTTTTTTGACAAAATGTCATGTGACCTCGATGACCTTTGACCTTAAATATACCTATATGGCCACAACTTGATAACCACAAGTGCTACAGACTTCATATGTGGTATGATGGGAGACCTAATGACACTGCATCCTGTACTTCATTAATTATGCGCATAATCTAATTTTTCTTTTGCTCTTAATGCTGCTACTTGTGTCGAAACCCGGTCATCGCTGCTTGCAGCTATATTTATTATTATTATTATTATTATTATTATTATTATTATTATTATTATTATTCTGTCGCGCTTCTGCAACTACCACGCAAACACCGTTGCACCTAGAGACTTCATATTTGGTACACAGGTACAACTCAGCAAAAGTAATTTTTTGGTCACATGACCATAACAATAGGTCACATGACCTGGCGGCCATTTTGAAAATAAACCTTAAAATTGACTTCATTTGCATGAAAGGTGGTAAATCAAAATTCTGCTCCAGTCACTTTTTAGACCTTATAGCCTTGCTCCTTCATGCCAAATATCAAGGTAACAGGTCTTGCCGATTTTGAGAAGAAGATTTTTAAAGTATTATTTTTCATATTTTTCAGTGACCTTTGACCTCCCCTATAGATTTACAAATGCCCATTATAGGCTAGCCAATAGAGCTAGGAGTCTGGTTCTTTTTCGACATAGACGATCATTGGCTGTTAATGTTCACCAAATATTTTGGGTCAGGTCACGTGACCTTGACCTCATTAATTATGCGCATATCTAATTCTAGGCTAACCAATAGGGCTACAGATCCGAATTTTGGTACACAGGGACTACTATCGGATGGAAATCTATTGCAAATATGTCACGTGACCAGACCTCATTAATTATGCGCATATCTAATTCTAGGCTAACCAATAGGGCTAGAGATCCAAATTTTGGTACACAGGGACTACTATGGGATAGAAATCTATTGCAATTATGTCACGTGACCAGACCTCATTAATTATGCGCATATCTAATTCTAGGCTAACCAATAGGGCTAGAGATCCGAATTTTGGTACACAGGGATTACTATGGGATAGAAATATATTGCAAATATGTCATGTGACCACACCTCATTAATTATGCGCATATCTAATTCTAGCCTAACCAATAGGGTAGAGATCCCAATTTGGTACATAGGGACTACTATGGGATAGAAATCTATTGCAAAATATGTCACGTGACCAGACCTCATTAATTATGGCATATCTAATTCTGAGCCAGTCAATAGAGCTAGAGGTCTGATTTTGGTATATAGGGATAACTTAGCATTACAATTTTTTTGACAAAATGTCATGTGACCTCGATGACCTTTGACCTTGAATATACGTATATGTCCATAACTCATTAACCACAAGTGGTACACCCTTCATATTTGGTATGATGGGAGACCTTATGACATCACATCCTGTACCTCATTAATTATGCGCATATCTAATTCTGAGCCAGCCAATAGAGCTAGAGTCTGATTTTTGGTATATAGGGATAACTTAGCAGTACAATTTTTTGACAAAATGTCATGTGACCTTCATGACCTTTGACTTTATATATACATATATGGGCATAACTAAGTAACCCCAAGTGCTAGACCTTTCATATTTGGTATGATGGGAGACCTTATGACACCACATCCTGTACCTAATTAGTTATGCGCATATCTAATTCTGAGCCAGCCAATAGAGCTAGAGGTCTGATTTTTGGTATATAGGGATAGCTTAGCAATAAAATTTTTTTGACAAAATGTCATGGGACCTCGATGACGTTTGACCTTAAATATACCTATATGGCCACAACTTGATAACCACAAGTGCTACAGACTTCATATGTGGTATGATGGGAGACCTAATGACACTGCATCCTGTACTTCATTAATTATGCGCACAATCTAATTTTTCTTTTGCTCTTAATGCTGCTACTTGTGTCGAAACCCGGTCATCGCTGCTTGCAGCTATATTTATTATTATTATTATTATTATTATTCTTCTTCTTCTGTCGCGCTTCTGCAACTACCACGCGAACACCGTTGCACCTAGAGACTTCATATTTGGTACACAGGTACAACTAAGCAAAAGTAATTTTTTGGTCACATGACCATAACAATAGGTCACATGACCTGGCGGCCATTTTGAAAATAAACTTTAAAATTGACTTCATTTGCATAAAAGGTGGTAAATCAAAATTCTGCTCCAGTCACTTTTTAGACCTTATAGCCTTGCTCCTTCATGCCAAATATCAAGGTAACAGGTCTTGCCGATTTTGAGAAGAAGATTTTTAAAGTATTATTTTTATATTTTTCAGTGACCTTTGACCTCCCCTATAGATTTACAAATGCCCATTACAGGCTAGCTAATAGAGCTAGGAGTCTGGTTTCTTTCGACATAGACGATCATTGGCTGTTAATGTTCACCGAAATATTTTGGGTCAGGTCACGTGACCTTGACCTCATTAATTATGCGCATATCTAATTCTAGGCTAACCAATAGGGCTAGAAATCCGAATTTTGGTACACAGGGACTACTATGGGATAGAAATCTATTGCAAATATGTCACGTGACCAGACCTCATTAATTATGCGCATATCTAATTCTAGGCTAACCAATAGGGCTAGAGATCCAAATTTTGGTACACAGGGACTACTATGGGATAGAAATCTATTGCAAATATGTCCCGTGACCAGACCTCATTAATTATGCGCATATCTAATTCTAGGCTAAACAATAGGGCTAGAGATCCAAATTTTGGTACACAGGGACTACTATGGGATAGAAATCTATTGCAAATATGTCACGTGACCAGACCTCATTAATTATGCGCATATCTAATTCTGAGCCAGCCAATAGAGCTAGAGGTCTGATTTTTGGTATATAGGGATAACTTAGCATTACAATTTTTTGACAAAATGTCATGTGACCTCGATGACCTTTGACCTTGAATATATGTATATGTCCATAACTCAGTAACCACAAGTGGTACACCCTTCATATTTGGTATGTGACCTCGATGACCTTTGACCTTGAATATATGTATATGTCCATAACTCAGTAACCACAAGTGGTACACCCTTCATATTTGGTATGATGGGAGACCTTATGACATCACATCCTGTACCTCATTAATTATTCGCATATCTAATTCTGAGCCAGCCAATAGAGCTAGAGGTCTGATTTTGGTATATAGGGATAACTTAGCAGTACAATTTTTTTGACAAAATGTCATGTGACCTTCATGACCTTTGACCTTATATATACATATATGGGCATAACTAAGTAACCCCAAGTGCTAGACCCTTCATATTTGGTATGATGGGAGACCTTATGACATCACATCCTGTACCTCATTAATTATGCGCATATCTAATTCTGAGCGAGCCAATAGAGCTAGAGGTCTGATTTTGGTATATAGGGATAACATTGCATTACTATTTTTTGGCAAAATATCATGTGACCTCGATGACCTTTGACCTCAAATATGAGTACATGTCCATAACTAAGTAACCAGAAGGGCTGCACCTTTCATATTTGGTGTGATGGGAGACCTTATGACACCACATCCTGTACCTAATTAATTATGCGCATATCTAATTCTGAGCCAACCAATAGAGCTAGAGGTCTGATTTTTGGTATATAGGGATAGCTTAGCAATAAAATTTTTTTGACAAAATGTCATGTGACCTCGATGACCTTTGACCTTAAATATACCTATATGTCCACAACTTGATAACCACAAGTGCTACAGACTTCATATGTGGTATGACGGGAGACCTTATGACACTGCATCCTGTACTTCATTAATTATGCGCACAATCTAATTTTTCTTTTGCACCTTATGCTGCTACTTGTGTCGAAACCCGGTCATCGCTGCTTGCAGCTATATTTAGGGTTTCGACACCATGGGTGCGAAACCCTATTGTAATCGTTATGTTTTTTATTATTATTATTATTATTATTATTCTTCTTTTTCTTCTTCTGTCGCGCTTCTGCAACTACCACGCGAACACCGTTGCACCTAGAGACTTTATATTTGGTACACAGGTAAAACTCAGCAAAAGTAATTTTTTGGTCACATGACCATAACAAAAGGTCACATGACCTGGCGGCCATTTTGAAAATAAACTTTAAAATTGACTTCATTTGCATAAAAGGTGGTAAATCAAAATTCTGCTCCAGTCACTTTTTAGACCTTATAGCCTTGCTCCTTCATGCCAAATATCAAGGTAACAGGTCTTGCCGATTTTGAGAAGAAGATTTTTAAAGTATTATTTTTCATATTTTTCAGTGACCTTTGACCTCCCCTATAGATTTACAAATGCCCATTATAGGCTAGCCAAAAGAGTTAGGAGTCTGGTTCTTTTTCGACATAGACGATCATTGGCTGTTAATGTTCACCGAAATATTTTGGGTCAGGTCACGTGACCTTGACCTCATTAATTATGCGCATATCTAATTCTAGGCTAACCAATAGGGCTAGAGATCCGAATTTTGGTACACAGGGACTACTATGGGATAGAAATCTATTGCAAATATGTCACGTGACCAGACCTCATTAATTATGCGCATATCTAATTCTAGGCTAACCAATAGGGCTAGAGATCCGAATTTTGGTACACAGGGACTACTATGGGATAGAAATCTATTGCAAATATGTCACGTGACCAGACCTCATTAATTATGCGCATATCTAATTCTAGGCTAACCAATAGGGCTAGAGATCCGAATTTTGGTACACAGGGACTACTATGGGATAGAAATCTATTGCAAATATGTCACGTGACCAGACCTCATTTATTATGCGCATATCTAATTCTAGGCTAACCAATAGGGCTGGAGATCCGAATTTTGGTACACAGGGACTACTATGGGATAGGGACTACTATGGGATAGAAATCTATTGCAAATATGTCACAAGACCAGACCTCATTAATTATGCGCATATCTAATTCTAGGCTAACCAATAGGGCTAGAGATCCAATTTTGGTACATAGGGACTACTATGGGATAGAAATCTATTGCAAATATGTCACGTGACCAGACCTCATTAATTATGCGCATATCTAATTCTGAGCCAGCCAATAGAGCTAGAGGTCTGATTTTCGGTATATAGGGATAACTTAGCATTACATTTTTTTTGACAAAATGTCATGTCACCTCGATGACCTTTGACCTTGAATATACGTATATGTCCATAACTCAGTAACCACAAGTGCTACACCCTTCATATTTGGTATGATGGGAGACCTTATGACATCACATCCTGTACCTCATTAATTATGTGCATATCTAATTCTGAGCCAGCCAATAGAGCTAGAGGTCTGATTTTTGGTATATAGGGATAACTTAGCAGTACAATTTTTTTGACAAAATGTCATGTGACCTTCATGACCTTTGACCTTATATATACATATATGGGCATAACTAAGTAATCCCAAGTGCTAGACCCTTCATATTTGGTATGATGGGAGATCTTATGACACCACATCCTGTACCTAATTAATTATGCGCATATCTAATTCTGAGCCAGCCAATAGAGCTAGAGGTCTGATTTTTGGTATATAGGGATAGCTTAGCAATAAAATTTTTTGACAAAATGTCATGTGACCTCGATGACCTTTGACCTTAAATATACCTATATGTCCACAACTTGATAACCACAAGTGCTACAGACTTCATATGTGGTATGATGGGAGACCTAATGACACTGCATCCTGTACTTCATTAATTATGCGCACAATCAAATTTGTCTTTTGCTCTTAATGCTGCTACTTGGGTCGAAACCCGGTCATCGCTGCTTGCAGCTATATTTAGGGTTTCGACACCATGGGTGCGAAACCCTCTTGTAATCGTTCTGTTTTTTATTATTATTATTCTTCTTCTTCTTCTTCTTCCGTTTCACTTCTGCAACTAGCACGCGAACACCGTTGCACCTAGAGACTTCATATTTGGTACACAGGTACAACTCAGCAAAAGTAATTTTTTGGTCACATGACCTTAACAAAAGGTCACGTGACCTTTCGGCCATTTTGAAAATAAACTTTAAAATTGACTTCATTTGCATAAAAATTAACCAATCAAAATTCTGTCCTATATTTTTGTAGACCATAGGATTGGGCTCCTTCATGCCAAATTTCAAGGTCACAGGTCTTGCCGATTTTGAGAAGAAGATTTTTAAAGTATTATTTTTCATATTTTTCAGTGACCTTTGACCTCCCCTATAGATTTACAAATGCCCATTATAGGCTAGCCAATAGAGCTGGGAGGCTGGTTCTTTTTCAACATAGACGATCATTGGCTGTTAATGTTCACCGAAATATTTTGGGTCAGGTCACGTGACCTGGACCTCATTAATTATGCGCATATCTAATTCTAGGCTAACCAATAGGGCTAGAGATCCGAATTTTGGTACACAGGGACTACTATGGGATAGAAATCTATTGCAAATATGTCACGTTACCAAACCTCATTAATTATGCGCATATCTAATTCTAGGCTAACCATAGGGCTAGAGATCCGAATTTTGGTACACAGGGACTACTATGGGATAGAAATCTATTGCAAATATGTCACGTGACCAAACCTCATTAATTATGCGCATATCTAATTCTAGGCTAACCAATAGGGCTAGAGATCCGAATTTTGGTACACAGGGACTACTATGGGATAGAAATCTATTGCAAATATGTCACGTGACCAAACCTCATTAATTATGCGCATATCTAATTCTAGGCTAACCAATAGGGCTAGAGATCCAAATTTTGGTACACAGGGACTACTATGGGATAGAAATCTATTGCAAATATGTCATGTGACCAGACCTCATTAATTATGCGCATATCTAATTCTAGGCTAACCAATAGGGCTAGAGATCGGAATTTTGGTACACAGGGACTACTATGGGATAGAAATGTATTGCAAATATGTCACGTGACCAGACCTCATTAATTATGCACATATCTAATTCTAGGCTAACCAATGGGGCTAGAGATCCCAATTTTGGTACATAGGGACTACTATGGGATAGAAATCTACTGCAAATATGTCACGTGACCAGACCTCATTAATTATGCGCATATCTAATTCTGAGCCACCCTATAGAGCTAGAGGTCTGATTTTTGATATATAGGGATAACTTAGCATTAAAAATTTTTTGAAAAAATGTCATGTGACCTCGATGACCTTTGACCTTGAATATACGTATATGTTCATAACTCAGTAACCACAAGTGGTACACCCTTCATATTTGGTGTGATGGGAGACCTTATGACATCACATCCTGTACCTCATTAATTATGCGCATATCTAATTCTGAGCCAGCCAATTGAGCTAGAGGTCTGATTTTTGGTATATAGGGATAACTTAGCAGTACAATTTTTTTGACAAAATGTCATGTGACCTTCATGACCTTTGACCTAATATATACATATATGGGCATAACTAAGTAACCCCAAGTGCTAGACCCTTCATATTTGGTATGGTGGGAGACCTTATAACACCACATCCTGTACCTAATTAATTATGCGCATATCTAATTCTGAGCTAGCCAATAGAGCTAGAGGTCTGATTTTTGGTATATAGGGATAGCTTAGCAATAAAAAATTTTTGACTAAATGTCATGTGACCTCGATGACCTTTGACCTTAAATATACCTATATGTCCAGAACTTGATAACCACAAGTGCTACAGACTTCATATGTGGTATGATGGGAGACCAAATGACACTGCATCCTGTACTTAATTAATTATGTGTACAATCTAATTTTTTTTTTGCTCTTAATGCTGCTACTGGTGTCGAAACCCGGTCATCGCTGCTTGCAGCTATATTTATTATTATTATTATTATTATTATTCTGTCGCGCTTTTGCAACTACCATGCAAACACCGTTGCACCTAGAGACTTCATATTTGGCACACAGGTACAACTCAGCAAAAGTAATTTTTTGTCACATGACCATAACAAAAGGTCACGTGACCTTTCGGCCATTTTGAAAATAAACTTTAAAATTGACTTCATTTGCATAAAAATTAACCAATCAAAATTCTGTCCTAAATTTTTGTAGACCATAGGGTTAGGCTCCTTCATGCCAAATATCAAGGTCACAGGTCTTGCCGATTTTGAGAAGAAGATTTTTAAAGTATTATTTTTGTGATTTTTCAGTGACCTTTGACCTCCCCTATACCTAAGCAGCTAAGCTATGGCAATGGCTTATTCTGGCCTATGTTAAAGTCCAGGACAGCCAGTGTCTATTGGATAATGGCCATTAGGGGACCAAATTGCACTCCAAAATTTTGGGGATTCCACTTGACCTTTGACCTTGGCATCTTCTTGCAACATCATTTTTTATGCGCATATCTAATTCTGAGCCAGCTAATGGAGCTAGAGGTCTGATTTTTGGTATATAGGGATAACTTAGCATAACAATTTTTTTGACAAAATGTCATGTGACCTCGATGACCTTTGACCTTGAATATACGTATATGTCCATAACTCAGTAACCACAAGTGCTACACGCTTCATATTTGGTATGATGGGAGACCTTATGACACCACATCCTGTACCTCATTAATTATGCGCATATCTAATTCTGAGCCAGCCAATAGAGCTAGAGGTCTGATTTTTGGTATATAGGGATAACTTAGCATAACAATTTTTTTGACAAAATGTCATGTGACCTCGATGACCTTTGACCTTGAATATACGTATATGTCCATAACTAAGTAACCACAAGTGCTACACCCTTCATATTTGGTATGATGGGAGACCTTATGACACCAAATCCTGTACCTCATTAATTATGCGCATATCTAATTCTGAGCCAGCAAATAGAGCTAGAGGTCTGATTTTTGGTATATAGGGATAACTTAGCAATACAATTTTTTTGGACAAAATATCATGTGACCTCGATGACCTTTGACCTTAAATATGAGTATATGTCCATAACTAAGTAACAACAAGTGCTACACCCTTCATATTTGGTATGATGGGAGACCTTATGACACCACATCCTGTACCTCATTAATTATGCGCATATCTAATTCTGAGCCAGCCAATAGAGCTAGAGGTCTGATTTTTGGTATATAGGGATAACTTAGCATTACAATTTTTTTGACAAAATGTCATGTGACCCCGATGACCTTTGACCTTAAATATACGTATATGTCCATAACTCAGTAACCATAAATGCTACAAGCTTCAGGTAGGTGCAGATATAATTTTTCTTTTGCTCTAATGCTGCCACTTGTGTCGAAACCCGGTAATCGCTGCTTTGCAGCTATATTTATTATTATTAGGGTTTCGACACCATGGGTGCGAAACCCTCTTGTAATCGTTCTGTTTTTTATTATTAGGGTTTCGACACCATGGGTGCGAAACCCTCTTGTAATCGTTCTGTTTTTTATTATTATTAGGGTTTCGACACCATAAGTGCGAAACCCTCTTGTAATCGTTCTGTTTTTTATTATTATTATTCTTCTTACGACGAGCTTTTGCAACTACCACGCGAACACCGTTGCACCTAGAGACTTCATATTTGGTACACAGGTACAACTCAGCAAAAGTAATTTTTTGGTCACATGACCATAACAAAAGGTCACGTGACCTTTCGGCCATTTTGAAAATAAACTTTAAAATTGACTTCATTTGCATAAAAATTAACCAATCAAAATTCTGTCCTATATTTTGGTAGACCATAGGATTGGGCTCCTTTATGCCAAATTTCAAGGTCATAGGCCCTGCCGATTTTGAGAAGAAGATTTTTAAAGTATTATTTTTCTGATTTTTCTATGTCCTTTGACCTTCCTATACCTGTGCAGCTAAGCTATGGCAAAGGCTTTTTCTGGCCTATCTAAGGGTCCCAATAGGCAAGTGTGTCTTGAACAATGACCTTTTTGGGGACCACATTGAACACCGAAATTTTGGGAATGCCCCTTGACCTTTGACCTTGGCATCATTTAGCACATTATTAAATAGGCACATATGCAATTCCGGAGTACCAGACACTGCAAGAGCTCTGAAATTAGCTATAAGGACGCAAACAAAGTTTTTGAGGTCAAAGGTCATCCTGGTCACGTGACATTTTGTCAACACACTTTGCTCCCATACTTCTGCCTGTGCACCAAAAACCAGATCCCTAGCTCTATCGGCTCGCCCGGAATTAGATATGCGCATAATTAATGAGCTACATGATGTGGTACCATATTGTCTTCCATCCCACCAAATATCAAGGCACTAGCACTTGTGGTTACTGATTTACAAGCCTATTCGTGAAATCGAGGTCAAAGGTCATCCTGGTCACGTGACCTTTTTGCCCAAAATCTTGGCTTCCTCATGTCTCCCCATGTACCAAAATCAGACCCCTAGCTCTATTGGCTTGCCCAGCATTGGCGTTAGAAGCCCCTGTGCAGTAATGCTGGCTGAGCATATTCCCTATTCATAAGCTATAGGCTGGCCTCGTAACTCAATGAGATGAAAGCTCGCTTGGTTCACATTCTGAAAAAACTGATCTGATTTTGCAATGAATCTCATGTTGGCTCTAAAATCAGCTTACAACCCATGCTCTATCTTTGTAAGCCACTAGCTGAGTGCTGATCAGCTGCTATTCAAGCATAGAGACAGGCACTACTTTTTGAACCGGACTATCTTCGTGGGTAACGAATGACCTTTGACCTAGTAGCTCTACCTTTGACCTCAGCATCTCAACAGCATATCCCTGTCTATGTGTACCCTGGCCCATATGCCTACAGCTTTCTCCTATTGCTTTCATTGGGTTTTTCTTATTATTAGGGTTTCGACACCATGGGTGCGAAACCCTCTTGTAATCGTTCTGTTTTTTATTAGGGTTTCGACACCATTGGTGCGAAACCCTATTGTAATCGTTCTGTTTTTTATTAGGGTTTCGACACCATGGGTGCGAAACCCTCTTGTAATCGTTCTGTTTTTATTATTTATTATTATTATTATTCTTCTTCTTGCGCCGAGCTTTTGCAACTACCATGCGAATACCGTTGCACCTAGAGACTTCATATTTGGTACACAGGTACAACTCAGCAAAAGTAATTTTTTGGTCACATGACCATAACAAAAGGTCACGTGACCTTTACGCCATTTTGAAAATAAACTTTAAAATTGACTTCATTTGCATAAAAAATAACCAATCAAAATTCTGTCCTATATTTTTGTAGACCATAGGATTGTGCTCCTTCATGCCATATTTCAAGGTCATAGGCCCTGCCGATTTTGAGAAGAAGATTTTTAAAGTATTATTTTTCTGATTTTTCTATGACCTTTGACCTTCCTATACCTGTGCAGCTTAGCAATGGCAAAGGCTTTTCAGGCCTATGTAAGGCTCCCAATAGGCTAGCCTGTCTTGAACAATGACCTTTTGGGGACCACATTGAACACCGAAATTTTGGGGATGCCCCTTGACCTTTGACCTTGGCATCATGTAGCACACTATTAAATATGCACATATGCAATTCCGGAGTACCAGATACTGCAACTGGTCTGATTTTTGCTATAAGGAAGAAAACAAAGTTTTTGAGGTCAAAGGTCATCCTGGTCACGTGACATTTTGCCAACAAACTTTACTCCTATACTTCTGCCTGTGTACCAAAAATCAGATCCCTAGCTCTATCGGCTGGCCCGGAATTAGATATGTGCATAATTAATGAGCTACATGATGTGGTACCACATTGTCTTCCATCCCACCAAATATCAAGGCAGTAGCACTTGTGGTTACTGATTTACAAGCCTATTCGTAAAATCGAGGTCAAAGGTCATCCTGGTCACGTGACTTTTTGCCCAAAATCTTGGCTTCCACACGTCTGCCCATGTACCAAAAATCAGACCACTAGCTCTATTGGCTTGCCCAGCATTGGCATTAGCAGCCCCTGTGCAGTAATGCTGGCTGAGCATATTCCCTTTTCATAAGCTATAGGCTGGCCTCGTACGTAACTCAATGAGGTGAAGGCTCGCTTGCTTCACATTCTGAAAAAACTGATCTGATTTTGCAATGAATCTCATGTTGGCTCTAAAATCAACTTACAACCCATGCTCGATCTTTGTAAGCCACTAGCTGCGTGCTGATCAGCTGCTATTCAAGCATAGAGACAGGCACTATTTTTTGAACCGGACTATCTTCGTGGGTAACGAATGACCTTTGACCTAGTAGCTCTACCTTTGACCTTAGCATCTCAAGAGCATATCTCCGTGTATGTGTACCCTGGCCCATATGCCTACAGCTTTGCCCTATTGCTTTCATTGGGTTTTTCTTATTATTAGGGTTTCGACACCATGGGTGCGAAACCCTCTTGTAATCGTTCTGTTTTTTATTATTATTATTATTATTATTATTATTATTCTTCTTACGACGAGCTTTTGCAGCTATCACGCGAACACCGTTGCACCTAGAGACTTCATATTTGGTACACAGGTACAACTCAGCAAAAGTAATTTTTTGGTCACATGACCATAACAAAAGGTCACGTGACCTTTCGGCCATTTCGAAAATAAACTTTAAAATTGACTTCATTTGCATAAAAATTAACCAATCAAAATTCTGTCCTATATTTTTGTAGACCATAGGATTGGGCTCCTTCATGCCAAATTTCAAGGTCATAGGCCCTGCCGATTATGAGAAGAAGATTTTTAAAGTATTATTTTTCTGATTTTTCTATGACCTTTGACCTTCCTATACCTGTGCAGCTAACCTTTGGCAAAGGCTTTTTCTGGCCTATGTAAGGCTCCCAATAGGCTAGCCTGTCTTGAACAATGACCTTTTTGGGGACCACATTGAACACCGAATTTTGGGGATGCCCCTTGACCTTTGACCTTGGCATCATGTAGCACACTATTAAATATGCACATATGCAATTCCGGAGTACCAGATACTGCAACTGGTCTGATTTTTGCTATAAGGAAGAAAACAAAGCTTTTGAGGTCCAAGGTCATCCTGGTCACGTGACATTTTGCCAACAAACTTTACTCCTATACTTCTGCCTGTGTACCAAAAATCAGATCCCTAGCTCTATCGGCTAGCCCGGAATTAGATATGCGCATAATTAATGAGCTACATGATGTGGTACCACATTGTCTCCCATCCCACCAAATATCAAGGCAGTAGCACTTGTGGTTACTGATTTACAAGCCTATTCGTAAAATCGAGGTCAAAGGTCATCCTGGTCACGTGACTTTGTGCCCAAAATCTTGGCTTCCACACGTCTCCCCATGTACCAAAAATCAGACCCCTAGCTCTATTGGCTTGCCCAGCATTGGCATTAGCAGCCCCTGTGCAGTAATGCTGGTGAGCATATTCCCTATTCATAAGCTATAGGCTGGCCTCGTACGTAACTCAATGAGATAAAAGCTCGCTTGCTTCACATTCTGAAATACTGATCTGATTTTGCAATGAATCTCATGTTGGCTCTAAAATCAACTTACAACCCATGCTCTATCTTTGTAAGCCACAAACTGAGTGCTGATCGGCTGCTATTCAAGCATAGAGACACGCTATTTTTTGAACCGGACTATCTTCGTGGGTAACGGATGACCTTTGACCTAGTAGCTCTACCTTTGACCTAAGCATCTCAACAGCATATCCCTGTCTATGTGTACCCTGGCCCATATGCCTACAGCTTTCCCCTATTGCTTTCATGGGGTTTTCTTATTATTAGGGTTTCGACACCATGGGTGCGAAACCCTCTTGTAATCGTTCTGTTTTTTATTATTATTATTATTATTATTATTATTCTTCTTACGACGAGCTTTTGCAACTACCACGCAAACACCGTTGCACCTAGAGACTTCATATTTGGTACACAGGTACAACTCAGCAAAAGTAATTTTTTGGTCACATGACCATAACAAAAGGTCACGTGACCTTTCGGCCATTTC